>NC_050574.1:358218515-358518515 GCF_011100635.1 Trichosurus vulpecula
TTAGTGGTGAAATCATAGATAAGCTGAGACATGAAATAAAAGCATTAGAAAAAGCATGCACCATGAGAAAACATTCACCAAGTTCAGAGAACAAAAATTAGACTAATTCATATGGAGAGAATGATTCCTAAAAAGAGAGCTACTGAAGATACAGACCCACAGACATACACATACACATATATACCCATGTATGTATATACACACATACATAAATACACATATAGATAGATAGCTTATAGATACATAGTCATGGTCATTGAATAGTTTCAGTCATATCCTACTCTTTGTGACCTCACTTTGGTTTCTTCTTGGCAGAGATACTGGAGTGGTTTGCCATTTCCTTCTTCAGCTAATTTTACAGATGAGGAACTGAGGTAAACAGGGTTAAGTGTATAGAAAAGTTAAGTCTTTGTTAAGTGTTAAGTAAGACTTGCCCAGAGTCACACAGATAATAAGTATTTGAGGCCAGAATCAAACTCATGAAAATGAATTTTCTTGACTCCAGGCCCAGCACTTTATCCATTGTGCCACCTAGCTGCCATACACACACATGTTTATGTATGTGTATATGTATAAATGTATGTGTGTCTACACATACACATATACATATACACATATGCACATATATGTGTATATTTATATATGCATTTATCTATATGCATATCTCACAGTGCCTGGCCATCTCCCATGGAGTATCAAAGATGAAACAAAATGTTTGTTTTTCAGAGTCCCAGTTCAACTAACAGTTTTCCCTCAAGAATTTGAGTCAAGGTCCTGAGCCCCAGTGTTTCAAATGATGAACTAGATCTAGCTGGTTCTTTTTCATTGGAGTTGGAAGGTGATAGGTTGGGGTTCAAGGATAAAGAAAGGAAAAGTGAAATGGCTTTGTTGTGATCTAGGTATCACAATGCATTTTGGTAACCTAAGAAGTAGAAAGCAGGAAGCAAATTGGCAGTAGTTCAGAGAAGAACATTAAAATGTTTAAAGGAAAGGAGCAATTTATTTCTGAAGGAAGATTAAAAGGAACTAAATATGTATAACTTGGCTAAGTGGGGACTAAGCAGAGAATGAGATAGTATACCGATACTTAAAATGTTCAAATACTAAGGAGGTGGGAGTGGTTACTTAGGAGGGTTCAAAAGCATGTAAGTCAGAGTAAGGAGGATAAATTTAGAGGGAAGATAATTTATAGTGATTATCAAGAAACACTTCCTGATGGTGAGCATCACTGGATCCACAACAGTCTCAAATTAAGTCAGTATTTGAAGTCCCATTCCATCTTATAATCCCCATGGTATAGCACACTTACTTTGCTATATTAGAAACTCAGAAGATATACTTTGAAGGAATGAAAAAATAGATGAATATTGAACAAATATCAATGGTAGACAGTGGGAGATGACCAGTCATGGATACCATTTGTTATGATAATTTTTCTTAGAAGGAAAACAAAATGAGAACACTCTTGATATTCTTTCATAGACTAATGAAAATTAGATCTTCCCCTAGTTTGTAACTGAGGTGAATGTTTCAGGTATGGCTCATCTGAGATATAATTGTGTTGATCATTTAGTTGGCTAATTTACTGGGTTCATGTGTTTTATTCTTTCTTTACTATGATCTGTAATACTAACTGATTAATAACCCCAAAATATGGTCAATCAAAGGGAAAGGAGATGGACTTTAATCTATTAGTTTACTTTTGGTAGTATTTCTATGACCCAGTTTTTATTTTCAAATTTATACTTTCTTAGAGATTTCTGGAGGAATTTAAAAAGGATTTTAAAAATCAAATGAGAGGTAGAAGAAAAATTGAGAAAAGAAATGAGAGTGAAGCAAGAAAATCTTGAGGAAAGATTCAACAGCTTAGTAAAGGAAGCAAACACAAAACAAAGTGAAGAAAATACCTTAAAATATAACATAGACCATATTGTAAAAGAGGCACAAAAACCCACTAAAGAGAACTCCTTAAAAAGCAGAATTGGCTAAATGGAAAAGGAAATATAAAAGCTCAATGAAGAAAATAATTCCTTAAAAATTATAATTGAGCAAGTGAAAACTAATGCCTCAATCAGACATTAAGAAGGAATCAAACAAAATAAAAAAGAATGAAAAAATAGAGTAAAATGTTAAATATGTTGTTGAAAAAAAAAACTGTCCCAGAAAGTAGATCCAGTAGAGATAATTTGAGAATTGTTGGACTACCTGAAAGCCATGATCATAAAAGGAGCCTAGACAGTATCTTTGAAGGAATTGTCAAGGAAAATTGCCCTGATATTCTAGAACCAGGGAGTAAGATAGAAATTGAAATTATCTACCAACCACCTCTTGAAAGAAATTTCCAACCCCCTCAACCACTCCCACCCCCCCCAAAAAAAAACCTTTCAGGAAGATCATAGCCAAATTCCATTGTTCCTAGTTCAAGGAGAAAATATTGCAAGCAGCCAGAAAGAAACAATACTTGGAGTCACAGTCAGTATAAGATAAGATTTAGCATTTTCTACCATAAAGGATCACAGTGCTTGGAATATGATATTCTGGCAAGCAGAGGAACTATGGAAGCAAACAAGAATCACCTATGAAGCAAAACTAAGTATAATCATTCAGGGAGAATAGTGGATATTTAATGAAATAGAGGATTTTCAAGCATTACTGATGAGAAGTCCAGAGATGAATAGAAAATTTGACTTCAAAGATGAGACTCAAGGGGAGCATAAAATAGTAAACAAGAAAAAGAAATTATAAAAGATTAAAGAAGGTTACATGATGAGATAAATACTTGTAACTCTTAAGAACTTTATCATTATTAGAGAAGTTGGAAGTTGGAAGGTGTATACGTAGACAGAGGGCCTGGGTGTGAATTGATTATGATGGGATGATATCTAAATAAATACAATTCAGGGGTGAGAAAGAGGGATGCACTAAGCGAAGAGGAAGGGAGGGTTAGAAGGGGTAAATTATCTCACACAAAATAGGTGCAAAAGAGCTTTTACAGTAGAAAGGAAAATGACAAAGAGGTGGGAAATGTTTGAATCTTACTCTCATAAGAATTGGCTCAAAGAGGGAATAACATACACATTGATTTGGTTATAGAAATCCATATTACCATATTGAAAGGAGAGGTATATAAGAAGGGGAGGGGCAGAAAGAAAGGAGGGCAGATTGGGGGAAGTGATGCTTAGAAGCAAAACACTTAAGGATGTAAAAGGTGAAATGAGAGAGAGAGACACACACACAGAGAGAGAGAGAGAGAGAGAGAGAGAGAGAGAGAGAGAGAGAGAGACAAAGAGAGAGAGAGACAGAGAGAGAGAGAGAGAGAGAGAGAGAGAGAGAGAGAGAGAGAGATGGACAGTCAGAAAGACAGAAACAGAGACACAGACAGACAGACAGATGGAGACAGAGATAGACAGAATGAGAGTGGGGGGAAGAGGGGGAGACAGAGGGGGGGGAAGAGGAAGGGAAAGAGAGAGAGAGACAGACAGAGAGATAGATGGAGAGAGGGAGAAGTATAAATGGGGAAAATAGGATGGAGGGAAATGCATTATTAATAACCATAATTGTGAATGTGAATGGAAAGAACTCACACAACAGTGGAAGCATATAGCAGAGAGTGGATTGAAAAAAAATCCTACAATATGTTGATCAAAAATTTTACATCGTTTATGATGATCAGCTGTGAATGACTTAGCCCTTCTCAGCAATACAATGATTCAAGACAATTCCAAAGGAATTATGATGGAAAATGCTGTACATCTCCAGAAAAAGAACTGGAAAAGTCTTAATGCAGATCTGAGTATATTTAAAAAACAAAACAAGACAAAAATTTTCATCATTCTTCTTGGGTTTTTTTGTCTGTGTTTTCTTTAATAACATAACTAATATGGAAATATGTTTTGCATGTCTACATATGTATAACCTATATCAACATTGTTGCATTGTAAAGGGAGAGGAGAGAGAAAAAAGAATTTAGAACTGTCTATATCTATATCTATATCTATCTATCTATCTATCTATCTATCTGTCTATCTATCTAAAAGTGCAAGTTTAAAATTGTTTTTACATGTACCTGGAAAAAATGCTTAAAATTAAAAATAACAAACAGTAAGTTGAAGAAACTTTTTGTGTGTCATGACTCCTTTTGCAGTCTGTGAAAACTCTGGATTCCATCTCTGAATAATATTTTTTAAATGTGCAAAAAATAGAGTTACAAAGGAAATATATCATGCCAAAATACAATTATCAAAATGTTACTTATGGGTCTCTGAATTTATATAAATATATTTATGTACTATTTATTTATAGTATATCTAAAATTATAATTTCTCATATATTTTATTTTATTGTTATACTACTATAATATATTTATTTATTATTATATTTACATATTATATAGTTACATAGATATTATGTATTCATATGTTATATATGTTTGTGTATGTGTAAATTCAGAGATGCACATTAAGATGCCTTAATAGATCATTTAATCAGAAGAATGACCATAGAGTGATTTATTATTGGAAATCATTTGTAAAAGTATGTCTAGTCCCTTTTCACATATTTATCAATGCCCCTTTACAGCATGCTGCTACAATGCATTGCAGTTTTTTTGGGGGGATGAGGGGAATCATTATATAGTTCTTACAAGAGTTTGACTAGAAAGTGATTATAAAAGAAGGAGAGCTTAGCAAAGTTTACCTATTATAAAGAAAGGTTCAAGGCTTTGGTGTTCACTTATGGTTGGGAACAATGGAAAGCTACAACCAAGAAAACAAATTACATCTCCCAAATTAGGGCAGTAGCCAGTACTGAAAAACCAGAGTAATAAAGTGATACATCGAGGATTCTCCAATTGGGACCACTTATCAATATGGGCCTCACCATTTAGTCAGACAGTCCATGCAAAAGTTTTTCCTAAGACAGTCCATTTAGTGTCAATATATTAAATAAGGCCCTTTACCCTCAAGCACATCTGAAAATAACAACAATAATAAAACAATAGTAATAACATTAGCTTTTCCAATGGAACAGAGAGGCTTTGCTGTAATGTGGAAAATGGAAGTTTCTAACAAGAAAGTTGTGGTTGTAGAATGTTACTAAAAAGTGAGGTAATGTTAGTCAAGGGCTATGAGGCATACCTAGAGCAGAGAGCTTGCTTCAGGTGAGTTTATTTAATTCTATTATAGGCCTGGAGGGTTTTATTTTTGTATTTTTGTTTTGATGGCCAGAATTTCATTTTCAAATTCCTGCAGGTTTATTTATTTTATTTAACTGCTCTTTCTGGTTCTGTAGGTAATATTTTCTCATTGTCCTCTTTCATCTCCTTCTTTAATATTTTATAAGTGAGCTTTTTTAATAATCCCGTCTTTGTTGATATGTCTTAACAAGAATCTTAAATGTTTGTTGACTGAGGTATTGTCTGGGCTCTTTCAGTCTCATTTGTGTAATTATCTCATATCATTTAAATTTCTCAGCAAAATCATGATTCTTAGAATCAATGGTTCTACTTTTTTCTCCAATTTTCATTATTAGGATTTTTTTTTTAATTTTAACATTAAAAACAGTTTAGGGTGGTTAGAATTGTAAGCAACACTTTTTATTCTTATTATAAAATTAATTTTTCTAATTTGATGCTTTCTTTGACTTCTCCACTAACTAGCCCATGATTTCACTGACTATAGAATGATTCTGAATGGAACTGTCATTTCCTGTATATGACTTTCCATTTTAAAAAAAGTTCTTCTCTGGTACTATAAATGTTTTTTGCAACTTTTCTTGACAAATCCATGATGTTGTTGTAGGAGACTTCTGAAAATTCTGTAAGTCTTTTTGACTCCTTCACTTCTAGATTCAAAACTATATTTTCCAACATTTTTTCTCATTTCCTTTTACTCACACTCACCGATATTACCAAAAATCACGGAATATGTTGACTTAGTTTGGAAAGTCATACTAAATTGATCATATATTTTCTCTTTTTCTTCATCCTAAATGAATGGCAATATGAAAGTTTCAATAGTTTATTGTGGACTATTTTACTTGCTTATCATCATAAACTTGGAAGGTTTCTCATGATTTTATTTTATTTTTTGTCTTAGTAGTATGTGCTACAACTGCTTTTTTGATATGTTCAAAGACAGTTTATACATAATCACTCCATTTAGCTATAAAATGTTATTCATTTTTATTTGATTTTCAGCAATAATACTTTTCAAAGAATGTGTCAAACTATTACCATTAGACAAACAGTATAAACACTTCAAATAATATTTTGGATGGTTTAAAAATAGTGATTTTTAGTTCCATCTTCTCTTGTTTCATCCCTGCAGTAGAACGGACAGAATGATGAAACAAGAGAATGAAAGAGTAAATGGTTTTGTGTGTTTTGTCTGATTCCTCAGTTGCCATTTCCAGTGTTCCAAGCCTGGTTCAGGCTAGTCTGGTACCTCAGCTTTTTTATTTAAATAAATGAGATACTTGTAGACTATCCGACAGTTAACAAAATTATTTTACTTAGTTATAGCAGATGAAGAATTTTCAGAACAGGATATGTATATTTAGTAAGGATAAAGGTTGAGAAAGTTTCATTTGAGCCTTACTTCTCCTCTCTTGTATTGTCCATGATGACATCAGTCAGGCTGAGAGAGAATGACTGCCCTTTTGTACCTAGGTTACCAGGAAGCTATATCAACAGGCTGAGGTTTTAATTCCCAGAGCCATTTAGGTCTCAATGATGGCTTCAAAACCTTTTAAGGAAAAACTAGTTAAGCAAGCATGGGAGCTGTGCCTTAAAATTTTGTTACTTATGTATCATGGTCAGAAAATTGACAGTGTATTTGAACTTCTAGTGTTGAATCTTGCCATTGTTATCTAGTGTACTTCTTGAAAAATAGCCTGTCATTCACCCATTTTTAAAATTTTTTTTTTGTAGTTTGGTAGAAACCTGAGAACTTGTGCATTGTTGACATAGTACTGGACAATCTATAATGCCCTTCCTCACCCTAAAAGTTATTGGAATAGTACTTTTATGTAAGTAATTATAATACAAAATTATGATGTTCCTAATGAAATAATACTAAAAATAATAACATTATCATTCATTCGTAAGTGCTTTACAGTTTTCTCTTTTGGTCCTCATATTAACCATCTAAGATAGCCCAGGTTGTAAACTACAGTTTTCATTTTGTAAGTGAGATGATGAACCTGAGTCATGAAGTGGTAGCTTGACCAAAGTGATGTTGTGAATGTTGAATGAAATGAAAGTCTGGCTTGAAGTCTAGTCCTCTTTTCCATATTAAGCACTGCTAGATGAACTACACTTAGCCAGGCAAATAGAAATTGCAGACTTATTTTTAATGTAAATGATTTGCATTGACTTTAAGCAGCATCTTTGGTACTTTATTTTGTTCAATTCTTTTTAAATTGTGTCCCATTCTTCATGACTCCATTGGGGGTTTGGCAAAGATGCTGAAGTGGTATGCCATTTCCTTCCTCAGCTCATTTCATGGGTGAGGAAACTGAGGCACACAGGGATAAGTGACGTTTCCAGAGTCATAAAGCTTTTAAGTGTCTGAGGTTAGATAGGGACTCAGGTAGATGAGTCTTCCTGACTCCAGGTCAAGCATTCTCTCTACTGTGCTGCCTAGCTGCCCTTAGTACCTTATAAGAAGTATATTAGGAAGAAGAGAAAAAGTGAAATAAATATTTTTGGCTTACCCTTTGGGTGCTGTTGCCTGAAGTAGCTATAATGAGTCATCAGGACCAACCTAAGTATATAGTAAGAGCTGTAATAGACCCTATAATAACAGAAATTGACATATTTAGATATAATAAATATCTGAAATTATTTTTTAAAAACCTTAGGAAACTCAAGAATTTACAAGCAGAAATTATGAATTGAAATAGAAAAAGAATCTTCATCTTTAGTGAGTGTGTCTGTTACCCAAAAATGATCATTTAAATTAATTGTTGGAAACCTTTAGATAGCAAAGTGAACATAGAATTACATGGCCATCTTCTCTTGAGTTAGGTTGCATTGATTAGGAAAGAAAGTCCCATTTTCACAGTTAAACCTCTGTCTTTACTCTTGGCATTTAAATGTATGATCTATTGAAGTTTCTTCCTGTCACTCATATAACCAAATAGATGCATTTGTGTTGTTTTCTCAGTAAAATGAGGCATCAGGAAAATGTTAATACTTGTTTTTGATGCTTTTGATATTCTCAGGATTTTTTTTTGATGTTTTGATCAAATGTGCCTGAATTCTTGGCTGTTGTTCTTTTGAACTGTAATCTTTTCAAAGTTTAAATGCTAAGCACTTCACAGACATATTAATTAAGCAATTTGCATATTATTATTTCCATTTTCAGGTTATTTTTTTTTAAAGAGGTCGACTAATAATCAGGAAGTTCTGAGTTCAGGTCCTCCCTCTGACAGAAGCTAAATGTGTGGCTTAGGGCAAATCACTTAACTTAACATTGCTCCATGTTACTCTTGAATACTTTAAATTTCAGAGAATTTGCAGGTCTGCTTTAGTAAGGAGAATCTCTCCTTCCCCTGAGAGTTCTCCTATCCTAATTAAATTACATGTCTAGCAAGATTAAGTTGTATTAAACTCTCACACACACAATCAATAATACTATAATGTTATTTTAATACTACCCCACACACACATTGAATCCTTCTTCACATAACATCTTATACTGATAATAGTGATGTCATTTTGAGCCTCAAGGGACAACATAATAGCCACTGCAGTTGATGTGTTTCCCTACTCATTGGCTTTAGGGAGTTTATTTAGGTGAAAGGTTCTGAGTTCAATCGAAATTGCTCTGAGTCCCAAGAAGGACAAAATTTCTAACATCTACTCAGGGGATAGAGTCTCTGCTAATCTAACATTTATATTTATCTTTAGGTAGTCTCTGGTTTCTTTGTAGTTGAAGCAAATTTCAGGTTATTGCAAATATTAAGGTAATGTAAAAGCAGGTTAAATTATTGTCTGAAGATAAACAAGTATAAAGAAGAAAAGCTGGACAAAGAGCCTGCCTTTTCTTGGGACTTCCCCCAAATTTGGACCTCCTCTCCAAGTTTGTCCATATAAATGTTAGTTTCCTCTATATGTCCCTTTTGTGCCACAACTCAATCTTCATTCATGTTCACTACTTGCTTGAATCTCCTCAAGTTCATATAGATGCATAGAATCTTTACCTCTCCCTGTTCTCAGATAACTCCTCCCTTTTATATAAATTCTTACATCATGGCTCAGTCTATGATACAATAATATTGTACTTAATTTAAAAATATATTTTAATATATGGAATAAACAAGCATTTCCATGTCATAGTATAATAAAAAGATGATTTCACATGAAATTGTAAATCTCTTGTGCATAACTTGCTATTCCTTTCAAATACACAACCAGCTTATGTATATTTCTTTTTTTCTTCATTCATTTAACATCTCTTCCAATCCTATAGATGGCTACCATTTGGACCCAAATAAGTATATGTGTATGTATATGATTATTCTATGCATACTTCTTTTTATTAGTTCTTTCTCTGGATGCAGATAGCATCTTTCTTGAAATGTCTTTTATAGTTAATTTGGGTATTTACAATATTTTAAATAACTTAATTGCTTGAAAACATTTTTGTCTTTGTTTTCTTTTAAATTTATTTATTTTTAGTTTACAACATTCAATTCCACAATTTTTGAGTTTCAAATATTCCCCCACCCCTTCACACCTCCACACCCAAGACAGCATGCAATCCGATATTGGTTCTACATATACCTTCACACTAAACATATTTTCACACTAGCCAAGTTGTAAAGAAGAATGATAACCAATGGAATGAACCATTAGAAGGAAGAAACACAACATTGAGAGAGAGAGAGAGAGAGAGAGAGAGAGAGAGAGAGAGAGAAGGCAAATAGTTTGCTCCAATCTGCATTCAGACTCCATAATTCTTGCTCTGGATATGGATCACTTCTTCTATTATGAAACGTTTGGAGTTGTCTTAGAACCTTGAATTGCTGAGAAGAACCAAGTCTATCAAAGTTAGTCATCATAGATACAATCTGTCTGCAATTGTGTATAATATTCTCTTGGTTCTGTTCCCCTCACTCAGCATCAGTTCATATAAGTCTTCCCAGGTTATTATGACATCCATCTGCTGCTCATTTCTTATAGCACCATATTATTTCATTACATTCATGTACCACAATTTGCTTAGCCATTTCCAAACTGATGGGCAGCCCCTTTATTTTCAGTTCTTCACCACCACCAAAAGAGCTGCTATAAATATTTTATACATATGGGTCCTTTTCCCACTTGTATGATCTCTTGGGGATATAAAGCTAGAAGTGATATTGCTGTGTCAAAGGGTATGCATATTTCTATAGCCCTTTGGACATAGTTCCAAATTGTTCTCCATGTTAGCCAATCTGACAGAAGGGATGTGGTACCTAAGAGTCGTTTTGATTTGCATTTCTTTGATCAATAGTGATGTAGAACAATTTTTCATATGCCGATTGATATATTTAATTTCTTCCTCTGAAAATTGCCTATTCATAAACATTGACCATTTATCAATTGGGGAATAACTTGTATGCTTATAAATTTGACTCAGCTCTCTATACATTTTAAAAATGAGGCCTTTATCAAAGACACCGGTTGTAAAAATTCTTTCCCAATTTTCTGCTTCCCTCTTAATACTGATTGCATTAGTTTTATTTGTACAAAAACTTTTCAATTTAATGTAATCAAAATTATCCATTTTTCATTTTGTAATGCTCTCTATCTCTTGTTTGGTCAGGAATTTTTCCCTTCTCCATAAATCTGACAGGTAAACTATTTCTTGCTCTCCCCTAGTTGCTTATAGTATCAGCCTTTATTCCTTTTTTTAATTTATTTTTATTTTTAGTTTACAACAGACAGTTCTACATAATTTTGAGTTTCAGATTTTCACCCCTCCCTCCCTCCTCCCTCCCCAAGGCGGCATGGAATCTCATATAACTACCACAAATGACTTCACATTGAATTAATTTATACACTAGTCAAGTTGCAGAGAAGAATTATGACCAATGGAATGAATCATGAGAAAGAAGAAACAGAACCAAAAAAAAAAAAAAGAACAACCCAAAAACAGAAACAAAAGAGAACAAAAAGGCCAGCATGAAGTGTGCCTCAATCTGTATTCAAACTTCATAGTTCTTTCTCTGGATGTAGATAGCATTCTCCATTGTGAGTCCTTTGGAGTTGTGCCTGGGCCTTGTGTTGCTGAGAAGAGAGAAGTCTGTCAGGCTTGGTCCTCATGGAATCCGTATATCTGTGGTTGTGTACAGTGTTCTCCTGGCACTGCTACTCTCACTCAGCATTATGTCGTGTAGGTTTTTCCAGGTTGTTATGAAGTCCGTATCATCCCCATTTCTTATGGCACAACAGTATTCCATTACCTTCATATACCACAGCTTGTTCAGCCATTCCCCAATTGATGGGCATCCCTTTGATTTCCAATTCTTGGCTACGACAAAAAGAGCCACTATAAATATCCTTGTACATATGGGTCTTTTTCCTGCTTGTGTGATTTCTTTGGATTACAACCCTAGAAGTGGTATTGCTGGGTCAAAGGGTATGAACATTTTTATAGCCCTTTGGGCATAGTTCCAAATTGCTCTCCAAAATGAGTGGATAAGCTCACAACTCCACCAGCAATGTAACAATGTTCCAATTTCGGGCGGAGCCAAGATGGCGGCTGGTAAGCATGGAATAGTGTGAGCTCCCTACCAAGACCCTCCAAAAACTTATAAAAAATGGCTCTGAACCAATTCTAGAACGGCAGAACCCACAAAACAGCAGAGGGAAGTAGGGCTCCAGCCCAGGACAGCCTGGATGGTCTCTGGGTGAGGTCTATCCCATACGGAGCTCACAGCTGGGAGCTGGGAGCTGGGAACAGAGTGGAGCAGAGCCCAGCCTGAGCAGCGTGAACCATCCAGACCAGAAGCCGGGCGGAGGGGCCCCTAGCGCCCTGATTCAGTGAGCTGCGGCAGTTACGAGACTTCTCAACCCACAAACACCAAAGACAACAGAGAAGGTTAGTGGGAAAAGCTGCGGGAGTGGAAGGAGTTCGCGGTTCAGCTTCCATCCCCGGGGGCAGCGGAGGTGGGGCAGGTACAGCTGTTGTTACTTCCGGCTCCAGGCCCACCTGGTGGGAGGAATTAAGTGGCAGATCGGAGCAGGGGTGCACAGCCTGCCGAAGATCTAAGCCCAGTTCGGGTTGGGGGTTCTTGGGGAAGGAGCAGTGCTGGTGTGGCAGAGCTGGCACATCCCCCCCAAATGTGGAACATAGAACTCTGTAATCTACAGGCAGTCATACCCCACTGAAAAACTCAAGGGTCAAGTTAGCTGGCTGGGAATATGGCCAGGCAGCGAAAACGCACACAGATTCAGTCTCAGACTTTGCATTCTTTCTTTGCTGACAAAGAAGACCAAAACATACAGACAGAAGAAATTAATAAAGTCAAAGAGCCTACAACAGAAACCTCCAAGAAAAACATGAACTGGGTTCAGGCCATGGAAGAGCTCAAAAAGGAGTAGGAAAAGCAAGTTAGAGAAGTAGAGGAAAAATTGGGAAGTGAAATGAGAAGGATGAGAGAAAACCATGAAAAACAAGTCAATGACTTGCTAAAGGAAACACAAAAAAATAGTTAAAAATACACTGAAGAAAACAACACCTTAAAAAACAGACTAACTCAAATGGCAAAAGAGCTCCAAAAAGCCAATGAGGAGAAGAATGCCTTGAAAGGCAGAATGAACCAAATGGAAAAGGAGGTACAAAACACCACTGAAGAAAATAGTACTTTAAAAATTAGATTGGAGCAGATTTGTGGAAAAGTAAAGAATTCATGACCCAAGAAGAGATAGAGAGCATTACAAAATACAAAATGGATAATTTGATTATGTCAAATTGAAATGTTTTTGTACAAAAAAAGCCAATGCAACAAGAATTAGGAGGGAAGCAGAAGATTGGGAGAAAATCATTGCAACTAGTATCTCTGATAAAAGCCTCATCTCTAAAATATACAGGGAGCTGAGCCAAATATATAGGAATACATCCATTCCCCAATTGAGAAATGGTCAAAGGATATGAATAGGCAGTTTTCAGAGGAAGAAATTAAAGCTATCTACAGGCATATGGAGAAATGGTCTGGATCACTACTGATTAGAGAAATGCAAATCAAAACAACTCTTAGATACCACATCTCTCCCGTCAGATTGGCTAAAATAACAAAACAGGAAAATGATAAATGTTGGAAAGGATGTGGGGAAATTGGAACATTGTTGCATTGCTGGTGGAGTTGTGAGCTGATCCAGCCATTTTGGAGAGCAGTTTGGAGCTATGCCCAAAGGGCTATAGAAATGTTCATACCCTTTGACCCAGCAATACCACTTCTAGGGTTGTATCTCAAAGAAATCACACAAGTGAGAAAAGGACCCATATGTACAAAAATATTTATAGCAGCTCTTTTTGTGGTAGCCAAGAATTGGAAATCAAAGGGATGCCCATCAATTGGGGAATGGCTGAACAAGCTGTGGTATATGAAGGTGATGGAATACTATTGTGCCATAAGAAATGGGGATGATGCCGACTTCATAACAACCTGGAAAAACCTACACGACATAATGCTGAGTGAGTGGAGCAGAGCCAGGAGAACGTTGTGCACAGCCACAGATATATGGATTCCATGAGGACCAACCCTGACATACTGCGCTTTTCTCAGCAACCTAAGGGGCAAGGACAACTCCAGGGGACTCACGATGGAGAATGCTATCTTCATCGAGACAAAGAACTGTGAAGTTTGAATACAGATTGAGGCACACTACATGCTCACCTTTTTTGCTTCTCTTTTGTTTTTGTTTTTGTTTTTTTTTTTTTTTTTGGTTCTGTTTCTTCTTTCTCATGATTCATTCCATTGGTCAAAATTCTTCTCCACGACTTGACTAGTGCATAAATTAATTCAATGCGAAGTTATACATGACAGTTATATGAGATTACATGCTGTCTCGGGGAGGGAGGGGGGAGGGAGGGGAGAAAAACTGGAACTCAAAACTATGTAGAACCGTGTGTGGTAAACTAAAAATAAATAAAGAAATTCATAAAAAAAAATGAGATTGGAGCAAGTGGAATCTAGTGACTTTATGAGAAATCAGGATATTATAAAACAGAACCAAAGGAATGAAAAAATGGAAGATAATGTGAAATATCTCCTTGGAAAAACCATTGACCTGGAAAATAGATCCAGGAGAGATAATTTAAAAATTATTGGACTACCTGAAACCATGATCAAAAAAAGAGCCTAGATACCATCTTTCAAGAAATTATCAAGGAGAACTGCCCTGATATTCTAGAGCCACAGGGCAAAATGGAAATTGAAAGAATCCATCGATCACCTCCTCAAATAGATCCCAAAAAGAAATCTCCTAGGAACAATGTTCCAATTTTCCCACATCCTTTCCAGCATTTATCATTTAACTGTTTTGTTATTTTAGACAATCTGACGGGAGAGATGTGGTATCTAAGAGTTGTTTTGATTTGCATTTCTCTAATCAGTAGTGATTTAGAGCATTTTTTCATATGCCTATAGATAGTTTTAATTTCTTTCTCGAAAAACTGCCTGTTCACATCCTTTGGCCATTTCTCAATTAGGGAATGGCTTGTATTCCTATATATTTGGCTCAGTTCCCTGTATATTTTAGAAATGAAATCTTCATCAGAGATACTAGTTGTAAAGATTTTCTCCCAATGTTCTACTACCCTCCTAATTTTTGTTGCATTGGCTTTTTTTTTTTGTACAAGAACATTTCAATTTAACATAATCAAAATTATCAATTTCGTATTTTGTAATGCTCTCTATCTCTTGTTGGGTCATTAATTCTTTTCTTTTCCATAAATCTGATAAGTAAACTATTCCTTGCTCTCCCAAATGTCTTATAGTATCAGCTTTTACTCCTAAATCATGAACCCATTTTGACTCTATTTTGGTATATGGTGTAAGATATTGGTCTATGCCCAGTTTCTGCCCTACCATTTTCCAATTTTCCCAACAGTTTTTGTGAAATAGTGAATTATTAGCCCACGAGCTGGCCTCTTTGGGTTTATCAGAGAGTAGATTGCTATAGTTGCTGACTTCTCCATCTTGTATTCCTATACGATTCCACTGCTCCACACCTCTGTTTCTTAGCCAGTAACAGGTAGTTTTGATGACTGCTGCTCTGTAGTACAGGTTAATATCTGGTATGGCTAGGCCACCTTCTCTAGCATTTTTTTTTCATTAATACCCTAGATATTCTAGACCTCTTGTTTTTCCAGATGAATTTTGTTATTATTTTGTCCAGCTCAGTAAAATAATTTTTTGGTAGTTTGATTGGTATGGCACTGAATAGATAGAGTAATTTAGGTAAAATTGACATTTTTATTATATTAGGTCTGCCTAACCATGAGTAACTGATATTTTTCCATTTACTCAGATCTGACTTTATTCACGTGAAAAGTGTTTCATAGTTATGTTTATATAGGCCCTGGGTTTGTCTTGGCAAATAGACTCCCAAATATTTTATAGTGTCTACAGTGACTTTGAATGGAATTTCTCTTTCTATCACTTGCTGTTGGGCTTTGTCAGTAATGTATAGGAATGCTGAGGATTTATGTGGATTTATTTTATATCCTGCAACTTTGCTAAAGTTGTTTATTATTTCAAGTAGTTTTTTACTTGATTCTGTAGGATTCTCTAAATAAATCATCATATCATCTGCAAAATTGATAATTTAGTTTCTTCTTTTCCTATTCTAATTCTTCTATTTCTTTTTCTTCCCTTATTGCTACAGCTAACATTTCTACTACGAAATTGAATAGTAGCGGTGATAATGGACATCCTTGTTTCACCCCTGACCTTATTGGGAATGCATCGAGCTTATCCCCATTACAAATAATGCTTGTTGATGGTTTTAGGTAGATGCTATTTATAATTTTAAGGAAGGTTCCATTTATTTCTATGCTTTCCAGTGTTTTTATAAGAATGGGTGTTGTACTTTGTCAAAGTCTTCTTCTGCGTCTATTGAGATGATCATATGGTTTCTGCTAGTTTTGTTGTTGATATGGTCAATTATGCTAAGAGTTTTCCTAATATTGAACCAACCTTGCATTCCTGGAATAAATCCTACCTGGTCATAGTGTATTATACTCATGATGAGTTGCTGCAGTCTTTTTACTAATATTTTATTTAAAATTTTTGCATCAGTATTCATTAGGGAAATTGGTCTATAATTTCCTTTTTCTGTTTTGACTCTACCTGGTTTGGGTATTAGTACCATATCTGTGTCCTAAAAAGAATTTGGTAGGACTCCTTCTTCACCTATTTTCCCAAATAGTTTACAAAGTATTGGAATTAGTTGTTCTTTAAATGTTTGATAGAATTCACATGTAAAACCATCTGGCCCTGGAGATTTTTTCCTAGGGAGTTCATTGATGGCATGCTCAATTTCTTTTTCTGAGATGGGGTTACTTAGAAATTTTACTTCCTTTTCTGTTAACCTGGGCAGTTTATGTTTTTGTAGATATTCATCTATATCTCTAAGGCTGTCAAATTTATGGGCATACAGTTGGGCAAAATAATTCCTAATTATTGTTTTTTTTTTCCTCTTCATTAGAGGTGACCTCACCCTTTTCATTTTTGATACTGGTAATTTCATTTTCTTCTTTCTTTTTTTTTAATTAAATTGACCAAAGGTTTATCAATTCTATTGGTTTTTTCATAAAACCAGTTCTTTGTTTTATTTATTAATTCAATAGTTTTCTTGGTTTCAATTTTATTAATCTCTCCTTTGATTCTCAGAATTTCTAATTTGGTATTTAATTGGGGATTTTCAATTTGCCCTTTTTCTAGCTTTTTCTAGTATGCCCAGATGATTTATCTCCTTTTTCCCTGTTGTATTCATGTAAGCATTTATGGATATAAAACTTCCCCTAAGAACTGCTTTTGCTGCATCCCATAAGTTTTGGTATGTTGTTTCATTATTGTCATTCTCTTGAATGAAGTTATTAATTGTTTCTCTGATTTCTTCTTTGGCCAACTCATTCTTTAGAATTGGATTATTTAGTTTCCAATTAGCTTTTAGCTTATTTTTCCATGGTTCTTTATTTAAAATGATTCTTATTGAGTCATGATCTGAAAAGGATGCTACGACTACTTCTGCCTTTCTGCACTGGATTGTGAGGTTTTTATGCCCTAGTACATGGTCAGTTTTTCAGTATGTGCCATGTGCTTTTGAGAAGAAAGTATATTCCTTTTTATCCCCATTCAGTTTTCTGCAGTGGTCTATCATATCTGTCTTTTCCAAAATTCTGTTTACCTCATTAACTTTTTTCTTATTTTGAGGTTAGATTTATCAAGTTCAGAAAGGGGGAGGTTGAGGTCCCCCAATATTATAGTTTTGCTATCTATTTCTTCCTGTAACTCCCTTAACTTCTCCTCTAAGAATTTGTATGCCTTACCACTTGGTGCATATATGTTAAACAATGATATTGCTTCATTGTTTATGGTTCATTTTAGCAGGATATAATGTCCTTCCTTATCTCTTTTAATTAAATCTATCTTTGCTTTTGCTTTGTCTGAGATTAGGATTGCTACACCTGCTTTTTTTACTTTAGCAGAGGTGCAATATATTTTACTCCAGCCTTTTACCTTTACCCTGTGTGTATCCCCCTGTTTCAAATGTGTTTCTTGTAAACAGCATATTGTAGGATTATGGTTTTTAATCCATTCTGCTGTCTGCTTCTGTTTTATGAGAGTGTTCATCCCATTCACATTCAGAGTTATGATTTCTATCTGTGTCTTTTTCTCCATCCTATTTCCCCATGTTTATGCTTTTATTTCTCCCTTTCCTATTCTCCTCCTCAACAAAGTTTTGCTTTTGACTGCCGCCTTCCTCAATTTATCCTCCCTCTTTATTCCCTTCCCTTATCTTACCATTTCCCACTTGCCACTTCTCTCCTCCCTTCTGACCCCCCTCCCTTTTTCCCCCCTTCCCCTCCTACTTCGCGTAGGTCAAGTTAGATTTCTAAACTTATCAGGGTATGTTATTCCCTTCTTGAACCAGATCATATGACAGTGACACTCAAATACTGCTCTTCTCCCTCCCTTCTTTGCCTCTACTATAATATGGTTTTGTTCCTCTTCATTTGGTGTAATTTACCATTTTCTGCTACCTCCTTTGCTCTTTTCTCATAGCCCTCCCTTTACATCTCTTACTTATGTTTTTTTATCTTTACATCAGTTAATTTATACAGGCATTCACAATCTATGTATATCCCATTCAATTGTCGTAATAGCTGTACCATTCTCAAGATTGACATATATATGTATATATATATATATATATATATATATATATATATATATATATATATATAAAACATACATATGATTATATAATCCCACATAAAGATACAGACAACCTGCACTTATTGGTTAATAAGTTTTGTGGGGGTTTTCTACCTGGTTACCTTTTTATGTAGCTCTTGAGTTTTGTATTTGGAGATCAAATTTTCCATTGAGTTCTGGCCTTTTCATCAGGAAGGTCTGGAATTCCCTTATTTCATTGAATGTCCATCGCCTTACCTGAAAAATTATGCTTAGTTTTGCTGGGTAGTTGATCCTTGGTTGTAGTCCCTGCTTTTTTGCCCTTCGGAATATTATATTCCAATTTCTCCTGTCTTTTAATGTGGAAGCTGAGAGATCCTGTGTTATCCTTACCCTAGTTCCATGATATTTCAATTGCTTCTTTTTGGCTGCTTGCAGTATTTTCTCCTTGAGTTTATAGTTCTGAAATTTGGCTATAATATTTCTTGGTGTTTTCAGTTTGGGATCTCTTTCAGGGGGTGATCGGTGAATTCTTTCAATGACTATTTTGCCCTCTGGTTCTAGGACCTCTGGGTAGTTGTCTTTGATAATTTCTTCGAAGATACTGTCAAGGCTCTTTTTTTCATCGTGGATTTCTGGTAGACCAATAAGTATTAAATTGTCTCTCCTTTTTTCCAGGTCAGTTGTTTTGCTAATCAGATATTTCACGTTGTTTTTTTTTTCTATTTTTTCATTCTTTACATTTTGTTTTACTACTTCTTGGTGCCTCATAGATTCATTAGCTTCCAGTTGTTCAATTCTAATTTTTAATGAGTTAGTGTTTTCATTTTGCTTTTGAGTCTCCTTTTCCAATTGGTTGATTTTGCCTCTCAGGGTGTCATTTTCTCTCTCTAGATTCTGAATCTCCATAGCCATTTCGCCAATTTTATTCTTTAGGGACTTGATTTCATTAGTGGATTTTTTTCCATTTTTTCTTTTAGTTCTCTAATTTGGTTTTTAAAATCCTCCTTTAGCTCTTCCAGCAATGCTTTTTGGGCTGGATCTGTTCATATTACCTTTTGAGGTATCTGATGTATCTACAGTGTCATTCCTGTCCACTTCCATATTGGTATTTTGATCCTGCCTGTCGCCATAAAAAGAATCTATTGTCCTCGGTTTTTTTGTGTTCTTCTTCATGTTTGTTGGTTTGCCTTTTCCTGGCTTTTCAACAAGTTTCTGTCTATGGGGCTCAGGACTCTCTGTCCCAGCTTTCTTATTCTGGGGATTGTGAGACTAGAATTATAATCTTCAGTTTCCTGAGGTGTGGGGGAGGGGTCTGGCTCCCTGGCGTCTCACTCCCTATGGGTGCTCTCCAGCAGTGTTACTTTTCAGCAATGGTCTCAGCTGTTTGTTGTTTGAGCTGATGTCTGGCACTTCCCCTGGGGGAGCAAGACTACGTCTGGGCTCTTGATATTGACCCCTGCCGACTCTGCCCCTCTAGAACTGATGAACTTCTACTATTTGACCACTGAAGCCCCACTTCTTTCTGCTCTGTTCCCGTGTTCTTTTTTTTTTCCCCAGGAATTCTCTGGGTGGGGAGGGGCTTAGAGCTGCTTACCTGGCCATTATGTCTCCCGAAAGTTCAGGAAGCTGAATTTCTGGGCTGCAAGGGTCAAGAATTGGTGTTTCCCAGCCAGTGGTGTTGCGCTTCCTCTTGTCGCTTCCACAGACTGCCGTCCTGTGTCAGGAGTCCTGGGTAATCTCCGCCGGTTTGGGGTGCCCAACTTTCTCCCAGCCTGTCTCCTACGTGGATTTCCCGGCAGGCCGCTTCTGCTTTGGTCTGGAGCAGCTCTGCACTGAGAACTCTCTGAGCCTACAGATTCGTGCCTTCAGCCTTTCACACTCTCCCAGCTTGGAGATTTGCCCCACACAGACTGCTTACGGTTTCTAACTCTCTCAAATCTGCTCAAATTCACTTTTTTATAGGAATTTGACAGACCTTGTGAGAGAGCTCCGATAAGATGCTGCCTTCATGCGGCCATCTTGGTTCCACCCCTCCAGCCTTTATCTTTAAATCATGAACTCATTTTGACTTTATTTTGTTATATGCACAGTTTCTGCCATACCATTTTCCAATTTTCCCAGCAGTTTTTGTGAAATAGTGAGTTCTTAGGCCAGAAACTGGATTCTTTGAGTCTATCAAACTTTAGATTACTATAGTTATTGACTACTGAGTCTTGTGTACCTAACCTATTCCACTGATCCAGCACTCTGTTTCTTAGCCAGTACCAAACAGTTCTGATGACTTCTGCTTTAAAGTACAGTTTAAGACCTGGGTGTGGTTAGGCCACTTTCCCCACTATTTCTTTTCATTAATCCCCTTGATGTTCTGGACCATTTTGTTCTTCCAGATGAATTTGGTTATTATTTTTCTAGCTCTATTAAATAATTTTTTGGTAGCTTGATTGGTATGGCACTGAACAAGTAAATTAATTTAGGTAAAATTGTCATTTTTATTATATTAGCTCAGCCTAACCATGAGCAAACGATGTTTTTTCCATTTATTTCACTTTATTTGAGTGAAAGCATTTTATAATTGTGTTCACATAGTCCTGGATTTGTCTTGGTTGGTAGACTCACAAATATTTTATAGTGTCTACATTATCTTTAAATGGAATTTCTCTATCTCTTATTGTTGGGCTTTGTTAATAATATGTAGAGACGCTGAGGATTTTTGTGGGTTATTTTATATCCTGCAACTTTACTAAAGTTATTTATTATTTCAAGTAAGTTTTTCCTTGATTCTCTAAGTAAATCATCATATCACCTGCAAAGTGATAACTTAATTTTTTTCTTTGCCTATTCAAATTCCTTCAACTTCTTTTTCTTCTCTTATTGCTAAAACTAAAATTTCTAGTGCCAAATTGAATAATAACGGCAGTAATGGACATCCCTGTTTCACCCACAATCTTATTGGGAATGCATCCAGCTTACCCATATTACATATAATGCTTGCTGATGATTTTACACAGATGATATTTATGATTTTAAGGAAGACTCCATTTATTCCCATGCTATCAAGTGTTTTTAATAAGAATGGATGTTGTATTTTTTGTAAAGCTTTTTTTGCATCTGTTTTGTTAATCATATGGTTTCTGCTAGTTTTGTTGTTGATATGATCAATTATGCTGGTAGTTTTCCTAATTTTAAATAAGTCTTGCATTCCTGGACATAGTATATTTTTCTCATGATAAGTTGCTGCAATATTTTTGCTAATATTTTATTTAAAATTTTTGCATCAGGAAATCAACGTGCGAGACAGGCTGAGAGAAAGCTGGGTGCCCAAAACCGGTGGAGATCTCCAGGCCTCCCAACACAGGACAGCAGTCTGTGGAAGTGATGAGAGGCAGCAGCGCAATGCCACCAGCCATAAGACATCAACTCCTGAGGTTTGCAGCCCAAAGGTATGAAACACATCTTCTTGAACTTCAGGGAGACATAATGTCCAGGTAAATGGCTCTAATCCCTCCCCACAACCCAAAACATAGAATTCCTTGGGAAAAAAATGCTGGAATAGAGGAGACAGAAGTGGGGCTTCAATGGCAGAGCAGCGGGAGTTCCTGAGTCCCAGAGGGGCAGAGCCAGCAGGGCTCAACACCAGGAGCCCAGATGTACCCTTGCACCACCAGGGGAAGTGGCAGACACAAGCACAAACAACAAACAGCTGAGACCATTGCTGATAAGCAACAGTGCTGGAGAGCAGCCCTAGGGGAAGAGGTGACTTCAGGCAGCTAGACCCCTTCCCAACACCTCAGGAAACTGAAGGATATAATATGCAAAGCCAGTAATTAGACTCACGATCCCCAGAATAAGAAACCTGGGACAGAGAACCCTGAGCCCCAAAAGCAGAAATTCATTGTAAAGCCAGGAAAAGGCTAACCAACATGAAGAAGAACACACAAAAACAAAACTGAGGACCATTGATTCTTTTTATGGAGACAGGCATAATCAAAGTACCAATTTGTAAGAGAATAGCAATGACACTATACCCACATCTGATACCTAAAAAGGGAATGTGAACTGGTATCAATCCCAAAAAGCATTACTTGAAGAGCTAAAGGAAGATTTTAAAAACCAAATTAGGGAGGTAAAAGAAAAAAAGGAAAAAAAAAAACACTGACAAAATCAAGTCCTTAAAAAATAAGATTGGCAAATGGCTATGGAGATTTGGAATCTAAATAGAGAAAATGAAACCATGAGAGGTAAAATCAACCAATTGGAAAAGGAGATTCAAAAGCAAAATGAAGAGAGCCACTCATTAAAAATTAGAATTGATCAAATGGAAGCTAATGACTCTATGAGGCATCAAGAAGCAGTCAAACGAAATGTAAAGAATGAAAAAAATAGCAAAAAAATGTGAAATATCTGATTGGAAAAAAAAAAAAACAACAACAACTGACCTGGAAAATAGATCTAGGAGAGACAATTTAAAAATTATTCGTCTACTGGAAATCCAGGCTGAAAAAAGAGTCTTGACAGTATCTTCGAAGAAATTATCAAAGATAACTACGCAGAGGTCCTAGAACCAGAGGGTACAATAGTCATTGGAAAAAATCCACCGATCACCCCCTGAAAGAGATCCCAAACTGAAAACACCAAGAAATATTATAGCCAAATTCCTGAATTAAAAGTCAAAGAGAAAATACTGCAAGCAACGAAAAAGAAACAACTCGAATATCATGGAACTACGGTCAGGATCATGCAGGATCTCTCAGCTTCTATGTCAAAAAACAGGAGAAATTGGAATATGATGTTCTGAAGGGGAAAGGACCTGGGACTACAACCAAGGATCAGCTACCCAGCAAAATTAAGCATAATTTTTCAGGCAATGAGATGGACATTCAATGAAATAAGGCTAGTCCAGACCTTCCTTATGAAAAGGCTAGAACTCAATGGAAAATTTGATCTTGAAATACAAAACTCAAGAGAGACATAAAAAGGTAAACAGGGAAAAAACCCACAAACCTTATTAATCAATAAGGGCAAATTATTTACATCTTTATATAGGATTATATCATCTTATGTATATTATATACATATGTATAAATATACATATGTATGTCAATCTTGAGAATAGTACAGCTATTATGACAATTGAAAGGGGTAAACATAGACTGTGAATGTCTGTATAAAATAACTGATATAAGGATAAAAAACATAATCAAGAGATCTAAAGGGAGGGTTATGGGAGAAGAGGTAAGGAGGTAGTAGAAAAGGATAAATTACATCAGATGAAGAGGCACAAAAACACGTTACAGTAGAGGGAAAGAAGGGAGGGAGAAGAGCAATATTTGAGCTTTACTGTAATCATACCTGGTTCAAGAAAGGAATAACATACCCTGATAAGTATGGAAATCTAACTTGTCCTACAGGAAGTAGGAGAGGAAAGGGGGAGAAAAAGGGAGGAGGTGGTCAAAAGGGAAGGAAGAAGTAGCAAGTGGAAAACGGTAAGATAAGGGAGGGGAATCACGAGGGAGGGTAAACTGAGGAAAGTGGCAGCCAAAACAAAACTTTGTTGAGGAGTGGAAGAGGAAAGGGAGAAATAAAAGCATAAATGGGGGGAAATAGGATGGAGAAAAAGACACAGATAGAAATCATAACTGTGAATGTGAATGGGACGAACTCTCCCATAAAAGAGAAGCAGATAGCAGAATGGAATAGAAATCATAATCCTGCAATATGCTGTTTACAAGAAACACATTTGAAACAGGGGGATATACAGAGGGTAAAGGTAAAAGGCTGAAGTAAAATATATTGCTCTTCAACTAAAGTAAAACAAAAGCAGGTGTAGCAATCCTAATCTCAGACAAAGCAAAAGTAAAGATAGATTTAATTAAAAGAGATAAGGAAGGACAGTACATTCCTGCTAAAAGGCACCATAAACAATGAAGAAATATCACTGTTTGACATATATGCACCAAGTGGTTTGGCATGCAGATTCTTAGAGGAGAGGTTAAGGGAGTTACAGGAAGAAATAGACAGTAAAACTATAATAATTGGAGACCTTAGCCACCCCCTCCCTAAACTTGATAAATCTAACTACAAAATAAATAAAAAAGGATATAAGGAGGTGAACAAAATTTTAGAAAGGGCAGATATGATAGACCTCTGGAGAAAACTGAATGGGTATAAAAAGAAATATACTTTCTTCTCAGTAGTACATGGCACATAATCAAAAATTGATCATGTACTGAGGCATAAAAACCTTACAATTCAGTGCAAAAGGACAGAAGTAGTCAAAGCATATTGTTCAGATCACGATGTAATAAAAATTATTTGTAATAAAGAACCATGAAAAAATGAGCTAAAAATTAATTGGAAACTAAATAATTTAATTCTAAAGACTGAGTGGACGAAAGGAGAAATCATGGAAACAATTAGTAGCTTCATTCAAGAGAATGACAATAATGAGACAACATATCAAAACTTATGGGATGCAGGAGAAGCAGTTCTAAGGGGAAGTTTTATATCTCTAAATATTTTCGTGAATAAAAAAGGGAAAAAGGCATGCAACCGAAAAAGCTAGAAAAAAAAAAAACAAATTGAAAATCCCCAATTAAATACCAAATTGGAAATACTGAAAATCAAAAGAGAGATAGATAAAATTGAAACCAAGAAAACTATTGAATTAATAAATAAAACCAAGGGCTGGTTTTATGAAAAAGCCAATAAAATTGATAAACCTTTGGTTGACTTGATTAAAAAAAAGAAAAAATCAAATTACCAGTATCAAAAATGAAAAGTGTGAGTTCACCTCTAATGAAGAAGAAATCAAAACAATAATTAGGAATTATTTTGCCCAATTGTATGACCATAAATTTGACAACCATAGGGATATGGATGAATATCTACAAAAACATAAATTGCCCAGGTTAACAGAAGAGGAAGTAAAATTTCTAAGTAACCCCATCTCAGAAAAAAGAAATTGAGCATGCCATCAATGAACTCCCTAGGAAAAAATCTCCAGGGCCGGATGGTTTTACATGTGAATTCTATCAAACATTTAAAGAACAACTAATTCCAATACTTTGTAAACTATTTGGGAAAATAGGTGAAGAAGGAGTCCTACCAAATTCTTTTTTAGGACACAGATATGGTACTAATACCCAAACCAGGTAGAGTCAAAACAGAAAAAGGAAATTATAGACCAATTTCCCTAATGAATACTGATGCAAAAATTTTAAATAAAATATTAGAAAAAAGATTGCAGCAACTTATAACAAGAATAATACACTGTGAACAGGTACAATTTATTCCCAGAATGCAAGGCTGGTTCAATATTAGGAAAACTCTTAGCATAAATAACCATATCAACAACAAAACTAGCAGAAAACATATGATCACCTCAATAGACACAGAAAAAGCCTTTGACAAAATACGACAACCACTCATATTAAAAACACTTGAAAGCATAGGAATAAATGGAGTCTTCCTTGAAATTATAAATAGCATCTACCTAAAACCATCAGCAAGCATTATTTGTAATGGGAATAAGCTAGATGCATTCCCAATAAGATCAGGGGTGAAACAAGGATGTCCATTATCACCCCTAGTATTCAATTTCGTAGTAGAAATGTTAGCTGTAGCAATAAGAGAAGAAAAAGAAATTGAAGGAATTAGATTAGGAAAAGAAGAAACTAAATTATCACTTTTGCAAATGATATGATGATTTATTTAGAGAATCCTAGAGAATCAAGTAAAAAACTACTTGAAATAATAAACAACTTTAGCAAAGTTGCAGGATATAAAATAAATCCACATAAATCCAGACCAGAGCTGAATAGAAAATTTGACTTTCAGACACAAGAATCAAGGGAAGCATGAAAAGGTAATCAAGAAAAAGAAAGTGCACAGGACTTACTAAAGTTGAGCTGTTTTGTGTGCATTCCTACATGGAAAGATGATGTGTAAGATTCATGAGACCTCAGTATTAGGGTAGCTGAAAGGAATATTCATATATATATAATATATATTTTTATGTATATATATGTATATATGAGTGTGCATGTATATATATGTATGTGTATACATATATATTTTATATGTATATATATATGTATATATATATATGTACATATACATATATGTATATGTACATATATATATATATATATAGAGAGAGAGAGAGAGAGAGAGAGAGAGAGAGAGAGAGAGAGAGAGAGAAAGTGGGCACAGGGTGAGTTGAAGATGAAGGGAAGATATCTAAAAGAAATAAAATTAAGGGATGAGAGAGGAACATATTTAGAGAGGGAGATAGGGAGAGACAGAATGGGGTAAATTATCTCACATAAAAGTGGCAAGAAAAAGCAGTTCTGTAGGAAGGGAAGAGAAGTCAGGTGAGGGGGAATGAGTGAATCTTGCTCTCATCAGATTTGACCTGAGGAGGGAATACCATACATACTCAATTGGGTAACTTACCCCATAGGAAAAAAGGAGGAAGAAGAAGATAAAAAAGAGGGAATGATAGAAGGGAGGGATGATGGGGGTGGAGGTAATAAAAAACAAACAGTTTTGAAAGGGGACAGGGTCAAGGGAGAAAATGAAATAAAGGGGGATCGGTTAGGAGGGAGCAAAATATAGTGAGTCTTTCACAACATGAGTATTGTGGAAGGGTTATACATAATGATGCACATGTGGCCTATGTTGAATTGCTTGACTTCTTAGGGAGGGTGTGTGGGAAGGGAAGAGGGGAGATAATTTGGAACTCAAAGTTTTAAAAACAGATGTTCAAAAAGAAACAAAAAATGGTTTTTGCATGCAACTAGAAAATGAGATACACAGGCAATGGGACGTAGAAATTTATCTTGCCCTACAAGAAAGAAAGGGAAAAGGGGATGGGAGGGGAGTGGGGTTACAGAAGGGAGGGCTGACTGGGGAACAGGGCAACCAGAATATATGCCATCTTGGAGTGGCAGGGAGGGTAGAAATGGGGAGAAAATTTGTAATTCAAAGTCTTGTGAAAATCAATGCTGAACACTAAATATTTTAAATAAAATTTAAAAACACTGAAAAAAAGAAGTCTTTCCTGACCTCCGTTAATTCCACCTGCCTTCCTATGTTGATTATTTCCAATTTATCCTGCATATAGCTTGTTTGTACATAGATATTTAAATGCTATCTCCTTTACTAGACTGTGAACTCCTTTTGAGCAGGAACTGTGTTTTACTTTTCATTGTTATCCTGGCAAAGTAAGAGCTTTATAAATGTTTACTGACAGACTGATTAAAAACAAAAGTCTCAACAGGCAATGATGCAATCTCCATCAGCTGTAAGATTTCTCAAAGTAAATCTGTATTCCTTAACTTCTAAAGCTGTATGATAAATCAAAAATCGTTAAAAAAAAAAGTGTAGCCCTTTCTACAAATTGATTGCCTTAGTGCTGAGAAAAACTCCCAAATAAAAGAAAGCAAAAAGTGCCACATTGCTTGACAATCTAAATGGCCATGGATCCTGGAACAAATAGAGGCATGATACTTTGCAACCCCATCACACAATAACTTATTATTAAGGTTGCCACATAGTCTTAAATAAAATATATTATTCACTATATCTTGTAGTATTTCTCTGAATATCCACACACATATATAATTGTTCAATAAACTAAACCATAACATTTGTAGCAACATCTTTAAGCAAAACATCATTCAGTAGCATTCCTCAACATATTTGTTTACACAAGCAGGTGGTTCCAAGCCAGAGTCTTCCCTATCATAACATATCATCCTTAAGGGGTGGAAGAAAATACAAACACCATCCGCCTCTAGGTCACATCAATTTGCAATCTCCTCAGTCAGTAGCAAGCATCCAAGTAAAGTCCTCTTTTTATGTTGACCCAAGGTTGTCTTTCAAGTCCCATGTCTCTTCCTCTGTGGGCTGACTGCTCCCAGCTCTTGCCTGAATCCACACAGAGGCAGCTCTATGCTCCTGCTGCTTGTTGTAGCTCATGGGGGCTACTCAGAGTTTTCCCTGCTCTTACCTGATGGTAGGCTTCAGGGTCTCCTTTCCAGAATTTCTGTTTCTGGGAATGCAAAGCTCTGCAAGCAGCTCTCTGCTCCTGCTCCAGGCTCCATAGAATCATAATCACTACAACTAGTAAACAGTGAACAAGTATCCCAGGACCCATGATTTCCTTTTAATTTGCAGATCCTGCTGACTATGCCATTTTGTAACAATAATTTTGCTTGCAACTGCTGTGCAGGTGCAAGGCCAATAACACCAGCACACAGGAGGACTACTAGCACAGGTTCTTTGATCTGCTTTTCTAAGGAAAGCCACTTTAAGGAGTTTGCAATCTCACTTAAATCAAACATACATACATCATTCACTTAGTTCAGGGGGAAAAGCCAGCACCCTAAACTTCAGAGAAAATAGAAACAGAAATTACAAACAGGGAAAGTATAAATAGAGCAAATAATGCAAATCAACAACAGTTTTCCAGCTGTCTGACCAAAGCTAGACATACAGTTACAAGAGAGAGAAGCACTAATATCTGGGTTTTCAAAGCAAGGGGCTCCTTAATGGCTACCCAGAGTCTCCACACCAACACTCTTGCAATGAGTGAGCCCCAAACAAAATGCTAACTTCAGAGTTTATATACACTTCTTCAGGGTCAGAGTTTTTCACACCTCTCCAGGGTTTCACACCTCTCAGGTGTAGGCCTTCCTACAAACAAAGGCTCCAGAACAAAAGACAACAAAAAGTCACACTTTGCTTGCCAATACATCCACTATTTCTTCCTGCAACTCCTTTAAGTTCTCCTCTAAGAATAGGGATGCTATACCACTTGGTGCATATATGCTTAGTAATAATATTACTTAGTTGTCTATGGTGCCTTTTAGCAGGATATAGTTTCCTTCCTTATCTTTTTTGATTAGATCTATTTTTGCTTTTGCATTGTCTGAGATTAGGATTGCTACCCCTGCTTTTTTTTATACTTCAGCTGATGCATAATGTATTCTACTCCTGTGTTTTTCCTTTACCCTGTGTGTATCCCCCTTTATTGTAGGATTATGGTTTTTAATCATTCTGCTATATACCCCAGTTCTATGGGACAGTTCATCCCATTCACATTTGCAGCAATGATTACTATCTGTGTCTTTCTCTTGATCCTATTTCCCATGTGTTTATGTTCTTACTTCTCTCTTCTCCTTTTCCCCCCTCAAAAGAGTTTTGCTTTTCACTACCATCTCCCTCAGTCATTCCTCCCTTCTATCAGCCCCTCCCTTTTCTTTCCCTTTTCCCTAACTACTTCTTACCTCCCTTCTAACAAACTCTTCCATTTCTTTACCCTTTCCCCTCCTATTACCTGTGGGGCAAGTTTGATTTCTATACTTAATAGAATAGATTATTACTTCCTTGAATTAAACCTGATAAGTAATCAGAAACAATGCTCATATCCCTCCCTTCTTTCCCTATAATAAGTTTTTGTGTGTTTTCATGTGAAGTAATTTACCCTTTTCTGCCTCTTCCTTTCCTCTTTTCCCATTACAATCCCTTTGTACCCCTTAGTTACATTTTTATCATCATATCAGTTAATTTATACCCACACCCTGTATCTATGCATATCCATTTTAAATGTTGTAATCAACATAGAGTTTGCAAGAGTAACACGTATCAATCTCCCATATAGGAATGTAAACCATTTGGCCTTATTTACTAAAAAGGTTTTTTTTTTTTCTATTTTTCCCCTGTTTACTTTTTATGAGTCTCTTGAGTCTTGTATTGGAAGATCAGATTTTTCATTGAGCTCTGGTATTTTCATCAGGAAGTTCTGGAAATCCCTTATTTCTTTGAATGTTCATCTCCTTGCCTGAAAGATTATACTCAATTTTGCTAGATCATTGATATTTGGTTGTAGTCCAAGTTCCTTTGCCTTACAGAATATCATATTCAAAGCCCTTTGATCTTTTAATGTAGAAGCTGCAAGGTCCTGTGTGACCCTGACTGTAGTTCCACAATATTTGCATTGATGTTTTTTTGACTGCTTTCATTATTTTCTCCTTGACCTGATAATTCTGAAATTTTCTTTGATGTCTTCAGCTAGAGGTCTCATTCAGAAGGTAATGGGTGGATTCCTTCAACGACTATTTTGTCCTCTTATTATAGGAACTCAGGGAAGTTTTCTTTGATCATTTTTTGAAAGATACTGTGCAGGCTTTTTTTTTTTCATCATGGATTTCCAGTATACCAATAATTCTTAGATCTTATCTCTTGGATCTATTTTCCAGGTTGGTTCTTTATCCAATGAGATGTTTTACATTTTCTTCTAATTTTTCATTCTTTATATTTTGTTTGACTGATCCTTCATTCCTCATAGAGTCATTAGCTTCTACTTGCCCAATTCTAATTTTTAAAGAATTATTTTCTTCATTCAGTTTTAGTACTTCCTTATTCATTTGGCCAATTTTACCTTTTAATGCGTTATTTCCTTCCATGTTTTTTTTTTATTTTGTCAATTGTATTTTTAAAAAATGGCCAATTTTTCCTCTACCTCTCTAATTGATTTTTATATTCCTTCTTAAACTCTTTCAAGAATTTCTTTGGGGCTTGAGACCAGTCCACATTCCCTTTTGAGGTTTCAGATGTGTGTGTAGCGTCAATGCTGTCCTCCTTTGAATTTGTATTTTGATCTTTCCTGTCCCCATAGTAAGATTCTATGGTCTTTACTTTTCTAGTTTGCTTCCTATTCATGGTGGTTGCCTTTTTCCTGGCTTTTAAATTGGATCTCTGATTCTAGGGCACAGGGGACTCTGTTCCATTCCTTTTGTGCTGGGAGCTAGGGTCCTAGTTACTGTCTTGGTGTGCTGTAGCCTCTGGTTCTCTTAGCTAGAAGGTATATAATGCTGCAGCTCAACTGGTGGTGAGCTGGACCTGGCTATTGTATGCCGAGAGCAGGTCTTTCTGATTTTCCCTGTGGTTACACAGAATCTTGAAGTATAAGGTGTCGGGGAGTGGTTGTCTGGCCTCCTCCTCTAGGGCTGGATAGGCTTAGCCACTAGTGAATATCTATGCTGATGTCTGCTGATTCCCCTGGCTGTGCAGAGTCACACCTGTGGTCCTGGTGTTAGGGCTTGCTGACTCCACCCTACTGGGGCTCAGGATCTCCTGCTGGTCTACTGTGGTGGGGCTTGCTGTAATGTCTCTGGTCCTGTACTGGATCCCATTAGACACAGCAAGAGGCACCCTTCCCTTCAATCTCCATAGCCTCCTGAGTTAAGACTACTGTACCCCTATGTTCCAGAATTCCAAGATTTTTCCTTGGGCTATATTTCTTAGGTTTTTCAAGGTCAACAAGGGTGGTGGTGGTGAAAGAACTTACAGTTTATTCTAGCTTCTAGAAGTTCAAGTAGATGACTTACACACGTTTAGTCTGTGGGCTGATATCCCCAGGAGTGGTTGCTGCTGCTACTGCAGGCCCTGCACTTCTCTCTCACCCAGATCTGAGAGACCCTTGTTCTGGGCTGAGAGTTTTGGGAATCACTACTGCTGCTGGTGATTGAGTTCTCCAGGGCCCACTCCCACTCCACTATGGCCTAGTCTGCCCTGATACATACTGCATATCAGTGATCTCCTTGATGGTACAACAGATTCTTACCGTGGACCTTCCAACCTGTCCTAGGCTGGAAATCTGGCACACTCTGTCTCCCAGTGGATTCTGCCACCTCAAAATTTGTTCAAATTCGCTTCTTAGAGATACCTAAAGCAAACAGTGAAAGAGGTCTAGTGGGTTGCTGCTTACACTCTGCCATCTTGGCTCCACCCCCCCCCCACCCCCCACAAAGGCATTTTTAAAGCAAATTGCTGTTCCTGTATACAATGTTCTCTTGTTTCTATTCATTTAGCTCTTTATTATTTCTTACAAGTCCTTCCATGTTTTTTTCTAAAATCATTGAGCTCATCATTTCTCATCCCACAGTAGTATTCCATCACAATCATATACCATAACTATTGTCTTCTGCTCCCTAATGCATTTTCTAGGGGCTCCTATAGCAGCAGTCTGCTCAATCAGCACATTTTCAGTGGATGAAGAAAGACTCTACATAAGCTACTGAAATATCTGAAGATTTCCTATTTACTACTGCTCCTAAAAACTTGCCTATGGAGACTCACAATAAATATATTCCTTTAAAAGTAAAATTGGTCAAATGGATAAGGAAGCACAAAAGCTAACCGAAGAAAATATTTTTTTAAAAATTAGAATTGGGCAAATAGAAGCTAATGACTCTATGAAGCATCATGGATCAGTCAAATGAAGTCTAAAGAAAGAAAAATTAGAAGAAATCATACATTCAGCCATTCCCCAATTGATGGAGATCCCTGCAATTTTCAGTTATTTGCCATCATGAAGAGAGCTGCCATAAGCATTTTAGAGCATATAGATTATTTTCTTTTTCCCTAATCATCTTTGGAAATAGACAATTCCACTAAGAATCAATTAGTGTCTCCATTTTTTCACACCCTCTCCAACATTTGTCACTTTCCCTTTTTATCATTTTAGCCAATCTTGTATGTGAAATAATATCTCAAGGTTGTTTCAATTTGCATTTCACTAACAACTGATCTGAAGAACAGATTGTGTTTGATTTTAGATTAAAAGAGGAATACAGGCTATAATATCACTGAACTCTGATTATTTAATTCAATCAAAAAGTTCCTTCCCCAAGTCGAGGCATTAAAACCAAATGGGGTAGTTTTACTCCCACCCTTACCCATGTAATAGCAACATACATGTCTTCCAGGTCTTCCTGACTGAAAGTTGGGCTTTCTATCTATTTATAATACAGTAAGTCTGACACTTTTTCTAAATTAATTTGTTACAAAAAATTTTCTCATATGAAGTATAATAAATCTGACACATTTTAAATGTAATTATTATAAAGTTACTCCTGATGCAGATAATGATGAGTGAATTCATTAATGAAAATCGTTTAACAGATCTTTATTGTGAGCCAAACATGTTAAACATTGGGGTATGAACAAAAGAGTGGGACAGCTCCCACATGAACAAGAAAATTATATCCCAACAGGGAGAGATAACGCATATGGGATGGGTTATTGGAAGGATAGATGGAGATGCTCTGTGGTTCTAAGGTTAAAGAGGGTGAAAAGCCAATGTAAAATGCAAAGCCTAGGAGTCCTTAGGGTTCACCAATAGGAGAAATGGTAAAGCACAGTCATTTTCAATCTTACCAAAAGGATATTATGGAGTGACTTGCTATTCAAAAAATTGTGAGTAGCTATATTCTTTTGCATTCTGGTGGGGGAGGGGAGTCACTGGAGAGAACTAGACCTATTGCCATTAGAAATAGGGGGACCGGTTCCAAAGCCTGAAGTGAAATGGGAGTTCCATTATGAAAGGTTACAGTTGCTGGGTATGAACTCCAGGAGAGGGAAAAGCAGAAAGGGGACTTGGCAGGAAGATTGCCAGAAAGATGAGTTCTCAATATAATCAAAATAATAGATAGCATTTACATAGTACTATGTAACAGGCACTGTGCTAAGAACTTTATGGGTACTATGTCATTTGATCCTCACAACAATCCTGGGAAGAAGGTACTATTAATTCTTCTCATTTTATAGATGTGAGAAATGAGGCTGACCTGACCACTTGGTGGATATGGGGTAGTGGTAAGAGTAGCCTTAGGCTGGGACAGGGGAAAAGACTCTCCAAGATCTGATGCCCTTTTTAAACTTCTAGTTCCCAGTTTTGTTAAGTGAAAAAAACCTGCTCCCCTGAAACTTCCGTCTATGGCCCTACTTATGTTCCCTGAAGATTTATGAAATAAATATTAACTATTCCAACAATAGCACTTTAAATAAGGAAATATGAATCATATCACTCCTCAGTCTTCCCTTCTCCATGTCAAGTCTGCATATGGCTTCCTCTACAAACTTCAGGCCCATCAATGGCATACTATTACTTCAAAAATAAGTATGGATACTGGATTGTCTTGACATTTTTGGCATTTTTGTTCTTGGTAATGATTCTTTTGCTTCATTGTTTAACAAATTAAGTATAATTCAATTTTCAATGCCCAACATAGTGCTTCTCACATAGTAGGCATTTAATAATTGTGTATTTACATCATTTTATTTGACTTTTCTCTTTACCTTCCTAGCTTCAGTCAGGTACTACTGGTGACTTGCATGATATTTTATAATTACTATTATTATAGCCTTATAGACTTCATTACCATGCTGCCCTATTGCTTTGATAGATGACAGAAAGAACCCAGGACCTAGATAAAGTCACCAATCACCAGGACCACAGTCCATGCAGCTACTTGAGCTTGCCCTGTTTGATTGCCATGAGTAATGAATTTCATGGACAATAACTACATATGGAAATTAACGGTTGTCTTCTGCTCCCTAATGCATTTTCTAGGGGCTCCTATATCAGCAGTCTGCTCAATCAGGACATTTTCAGTGGATGAAGAAAGACTCTACATGAGCTACTGAGATATCTGAAGATTTCCCATTTACTACTGCTCCTAAAAACTTGACTATGGAGACTCACAATAAATATTCATCACTCTACATGCATCACTTAACCCCTCTATGAACATATTTCCTCCTTTGGAAAGTGTATATCATAATATAATACCAATAGAAATATTTTGAGAACTAATTAATAATTTTAAAGCAATTTGAAAATGTAGAGCATTCTGTATAAATGCTAAGTAACAATAATAATTGTAATGGTAAACCCAGAGGGAAATTAATCTTAAAATATGTTTTGAATGGTTTTCATTTACCTGAAATATCACAGAGAAAAATACTTTTAGGGGTAAAATCTTAAGAGAAGTTTCAAATTGTTTTTCAGGATAATAAAGGCCATTAAGTTTGAACTGTATCTCTCAGAGAAAATTGTGGTGTTTGAAAGTTATTACTAACATATTTGTAGGGTTTTTTATGGAATTTCAGGAAGCCAGAGATTTCTGGGTAAAGTGTGAATAACAAAGAAGAGATGTGACTTTTTTTTGGCCAGAGGTTGCCTCTATAATGATAGACCATCATAAGCGAACCTTCCCTCCTTACCTCAAGATGATGATTTTCAATGACACAATGAAGAATTAATCAGGGCCACAACCTCAGAAGCTATCAAGGACTGAACAGAAAAGTTCAAATACCCATTTGTTTAGAATTTTTAAGGAGCTGGGACTGGCTGGCCTATTCTCTCTCATGATTCTGTCAGTGAAGCATCATGCTGTGGTATTATCTTGTTTTCTAGTCTTTATTCTCTTTGGTTTCTGCCTCCTGTGAATCCCATATAACATGTACATAAGGCAGTTAATAGGCACGGTGTATGGAATACTGGATCTGTGGTCATGAGATGAGTTCACAGCCTAACCCAGGGAAAACAACAACAACAACAACAACAACAACAACAACAACAGCACCCTAACTCAGGCAACTTAAACTTTCTGCTTCAGTTCCATTATTTGTAAAGTGGCAATTTTAATAGCACCCACCTTACAACGTATATGTAATCATCAAATGAAATAATGTATACGAATTTCTTTGTAATATTTCAAGTTCCTTATAAATACAAGTTGTTAAAAATAATTGTTATTTTTAAAAATTATCATTATTTAAGTACACTTAATGTAAGGGAAGGGAATCAGCACTTATTAAACATCTGCTATGTGCCAGGCATTGTAGTAGGGGTTTTACAAATATCTCATTTGATTATCACAAACACCCTGTGAGGTAGTGCTTTCATCATTCACATTTTACAGCTGATTAAATTGAAGCTGATAGAGATTGACTTACCTAGGAACATACAGCTAGTGAGTGGTTTAGGCTGGATTTGGCTTCAAGTCTTCCTGTTTGAAGGCCCAGTATTCTATTCACTGTGCCACCTAACTTCCTTATAGATGCATCACCAAGACTCATCATAACAAAAAAATCTTTCTGGTTATAGTAGGTTATTCTAGTAAAATGTAAGCTCTGGAAGCATCTTCCCTGCTGTAACAGGATTGTACATATTCCCACTGACAGGCTGTATCTGTTACCTAAGGCCCCATCTATCTAACAGAAAGGTTAATCAATGTTTGGCAGGTGATCAAGTCATATAATTTCAGAGCTGTGAAGGTCCTTAGATGCCATCTAATCTTCCCCATACCTTAGTAAGGGTGCCCTTTAAAAGTAGCTCAGAAAATGCCCATTCAAAATTTGCTTGAAAGTCTCAAGTGAGAGGAAATCTATTGCCATCTTACCCCTGAGATAACTATTTCTTACTCCTGAATAGTTATTTACCCTGGGACTAAATGTTTCTTTGCAGCTTTCACCCACTAGTCCTGCCTTCACACTGCTTCAAGGACTAGCTCATTGGCCATGGCAACCCATGATTCTAAACTGTTTATAATGTATATATGTATATAAATGATGCAGTAGAAGAAGTGCTGTGCCTGGAGTTAGGATGACTTCAGTTCCAATGCAGACTCATACACTTGCTAGCTGTGTGACCCAAAACAAATCCTTTATCTTTTGTTTGCCTCAGTTTACTAATCTGTAAAATGGGCGTAATAATAGCACCTACCCCCAGGGTTGTTGTGAGATAACAAAGAAAAAGCACTTAGCATATTGCTTGGCACAGAGGGAATGCTATGTAAATCATTATTGTTTTTATTATGTGTATACACACATGCAAACATATATGCACACAAACTACATATAAATATATGTAAAATAGATACTTGTGTATGCATATACATATGCCTATTTGTATATACACTTCCCAAATGCCCTTTAGTCCTATATGTCCCTGTTCCATTTATTTATTTCTGCAATGACAGTGACAGAGTGGTAGAATAGGGGAGAAGATGCTAAGAGTAACACAGGTTTTAGATGATTCATAAACATAAATTTAAACGTTGGCACTCTAAATATGAGATCATTGTCCAATTGCTAATTGACATACTACTCAAGTAACTGAACCATATCAGAACTGACATTCTGACTATAAATTAAACCTGAACATATAAGTACATTACAGCTAAGTGGAAGGATGGCTCACAAGTTCTCCTTGGATATGTAAATAAAGTAATTGCTAGTTTCATTGTTTGATACTGCAGTATCCTTAATGAGCTCAAAAACCACTCAGGTGAATTCAGCCGTAACAATTCCCCAAGGACAAACCAAGTAGATAAAGACTACCTATTTTAAGACTATGATATTCATATCAATGAATGTACCACTGAGTTGCCTTAAGAGTGTGCATGCATGTAGCTACATCCATAACATTTATATCTATTTGCATTTGTACATATTTATATATAATGCATATACACAGTTTACATATCTGTATATTTAAAGTATACACATACAGTGGGATATTCCATTGAGTTCCATCTATCTATCTGTCCATCTATATATGTTGGTCAGGTACTTCAGATGGACAATGATCTGAACCAAGAATTGATAGGAGGAAGAGAGAAGACTGGATTCAACGTGCAAAACTGTACAGTACTTGCAACAATACAAGAGATTGAGTTTGCTGCTTTCTTAGACAAAACCCCATATTTTTAGCCCAAAGATATTTTTTATGAATGCAGACAATGGGGCATTGACATTTCATTAGAATTGAATTTGCAAGTAGCCAAAGGAAAATGGAGAAACGTATGTTAGCTATAACTTGTCTGCAGGTGTATTCCCTGAAATTTCACTAATCCTGTAGTCTTTAGAGGTGTAGATGAAAGGTTCTAATATGTAAGCCACAGGTAGGAATTTGCAGGAAGATATGGATGGGAGTTCTACAGCATAAGGACGCATGGATATGTAACAATCTACAACAAAGGAATAAGTAGTCACATCAGTGAAACTATGGATTGATTCATTGAGATGCTGAAGACTTATAAGGGCTTCATTAGAATTCTCATTCTTTTTATTTTTTAAGTACAATTAGACAAATACCATAGAGTGATAGTCTCTGTGAACATTATCATTTATGTTCTGAATGCTTAATCTGGGAGTCTTAGCTTTAATATTCACTTCCAATTCTGATAATTGTGCAGCTAAATCTGCCTATGCTATTTTTGAACGTCAACAAAGTATTTGATTAAAAATAGGGCATATTCTGTTTTCCCATTGACTCTTTCCAACGGAATGTCTGCTTTTTCATGTTGCCTCTTAAACACCATGCTAACCTTATGTGATTTAATCTATTTTGGAAAATAGGTGAAGAAATCTTTTGGCAGAAAAATTCATATGGACGTCCCTTTTTCAACTACAAATTCCACAGAAAATCACTAGCCATTTTCTATCACTTGTGCTGGTTCTATTCTCTTGACATGAAGAAAAGAGAAAAAGCACCAGAATAAATTCCAAGAGTTGTGCTAGTCTCTGTGCATACAAGTCTAAAGAAGGAAACAATCCATTGTCACAAGGAAGTTACACTCAAATTGGCAACACAAACATGTAACCATGTGTGTACAGAATAAAAATAAACAATATTAACTTTCAGGGTAATTTGAGAGCAAACTCGCTCATTAATGCAGCTGCCCTCCAATCAGCTACAACATGCAATATAAGGGTCCTTTCTGTTCCTTAGATAGATTGGGCCTCAGTTAATAGGAACTGGAGAACCTAGAAAAAACTAATATAGAAGGAGATGCTTTAGGTGATATGGGAGGGGAGAAAAGGATTCTATGAGGCAGACATGAGGAGGGAACGTAGTCTGGGAATGTGGGATGGCTAACACAAAGGCACAGAGATTGGAGAAAGAATATTATGTGGGAAGAACAGAGAAAGCTAGTTTCCTTGAGTCTCAGAGTGTAAGTCATGGAGTCATGTCCTTTGGAGTTGGAAAGATGGGATTGAGTCAAGTTGTGAAAGTCTTTAAAGCTAATAAGAAAAGTTTATATTTTGTCTTAGGGCTAATAGGAAGCCACAGAAATTGATCAAGTAGGGAGCCACATTGATCTAATTGGTGCTTAAGGAAAATATTACTTTGACAGCAGTTTATAGAATATATTGAAGTGGTAAGAGACTTGAGGAAGGGAGAGTAATTCAAAATTTCTTAGAAACAATGAGCTAGTAAACTAGTAGCTATCAGTAGTAGCTTTGTGAGTAGAAAAGAGAAGGCTGATGTGAGACTTGCTATAGATGTTAAAAAACAAAATAAAACAAAACAATATTTGATAATTAACTGCTATATGAGTTGAGGAAGAGTGAACCTTTCAGGATAATGCACAGTGTAAGGATTTGGGAGGCTGGAAGGGTGGTATTTTATTTGATAGAAATAGGGAAATTTGAAAGAAGGGAAGGATATTGATAAAGTAGAAACTAATATGACTCGTATCTCATATGAGGAATGTTAATCAAACTGGAATTTTTTAGCCTGGATAAATGATGCCATAGTAGAATGTAAGATAAGTACTTTTACAACCTTGGGATCATAGCTATCCATCTGGAAGGAACTTCAGTCTTCCTAGTTCAATCTCCTTATTTTTTAGATGAGGAATTTCAAGTTCAGCATCTTGAAGATACTTACTCAGTGCTTCAAACACAATAAAAATCAGAAGTTAATATGAGCCTATGTCTGATTCTAGAGTCAGTATTCCTTCCATTGCACTATATTATTTTTGAGGGAAGTGAGATTATATTTGTGTGTGTGTGTGTGTGTGTGTGTGTGTGTGTATGTGTGTGTGTGTGTGTGTCTACCCCACAGGGTAAACAAAGGACCACTCATTGGAAGCAGGAGGAAAGTAACTTTTGGTTGAACAGAGCAAACTTTCTCATTAATGCAGCTGCCCTAAAAATCAGCTACATCATGTGATATAGGACACCTGATACCTAGATATGTTTGAGCAGAGGCTGAAAGATTACTTGTCTGGGATTTTGAAGTATGGTCCAGTAGTGTAGGATAGTTAGACAAGCTGACCTTTAATGTGTGTTTTTTTTTAACAACTCAAAGATTCCATTTAAGATGCCATGCAATTTCCTGGGCTTAATGTAACTAATACAATGTCACCCGCAAAACAGATCATTTCAAAACCCTCACCACTTATAGCAAATTCCTTTTTGAACAAAACTCCTCTTATATTATATTATAATTATAAACTTTCTTTTTGATAAGGTACAAAATAAACTGGTATTAATAACTGTTTGCTGGTTTTGCTTGAGAAAAGTAAAGGAGATTAATTTATATTAGTAATGAGAATGGTCCCCTCCTTCTAAATGGCTGTCTGAGAAATATTCTACTCTAGAAAATTTTTACTCTGGGAATGTCAGTTTGCCATTGATGATGCAGTGTTTCTGTAAATGCTGGATCTTCACTAGTTAGATTTTTGAGAATGTTTACTTTTTTAAAATTTATTTTTTATTTTTAGTTTACACCATTCAGTTCCACAAGTTTTTGACTTCCAAATTTTCTCTCCCTCCTTCTTCTCCCTACCACCTAAGACAGCATGTGATCCAATATATGTTCTAATATACTTTTGCATTAAACTTATTTACATAATAGTCAAGTTGTAAAGAAGAATTATAACCAATTAACTGAATCATGAGAAAGGAGGAAAAAAAAACAAAAAAAAAAGAAGGGAAAAAAAGAGAGCAAATAGTGTGCCTCAATCTGCATTCAGATTCCATAATTCTTTCTCTGGATGTGGATAGCTTTTTTCCATTACGAGCCTTTTGGAGCTGTCTTTGAACCTTGTATTGCTGAGAAAAGACAAGTATATTAAAGTTAGTCATTACAGACACAATCTGTCTGTAATTATGTATAATGTTCTCTTGGTTCTTCTCCCCTCACTCAGCATAAGTTCATATAAGTCTTCCTGGGTTGTTATGAAGTCTGTCTGCTCCCTATTTCTTATAGCACAATAGTATTCCATTACATTCATATACCACAACTTGTTTAGCGATTCCCTGACTAATGGGCATCCACTTCATTATCAATGCTTTGCCACCACAAAAAGAGCTGCTATAAATATTTTTCCACATACTGGTCCATTTCCCACTTGTGTGATCACTTTGGGATACAGCCCAAGAAGTGATTTGCTGGGTCAAAGGTTATGCATATTTTTTTAATATGTAATTTTTTAAAAATTTTTTTGTTTACAACACTCAGTACCACAGGGCTTGAGTTCCAAATTTTCTGCCCCTCCCTCCCGTCCCCCCTCCCCCCAAGGTGCCATGGAATCTGATATATGTTCTACATATACCTTCACATTAAACTTATTTACACAATAGCCAAATCATAAAGAAGAACCATGATCAATGGAGCAAATCATGAGAAAGAAGAAAGAAAAGTGAAATACATGCATATATATATACAATCTCTTTAGGATACAGCCCTAGAAATGGTATGGCTGGGTGAAAGGGTATGCACATTTTTGTAGCCCTTTGGGCATAGTTCCCAATTGCTTTCCAGAATGGCTGGATCTGTTCACAATTCCAGAAACAATGTAACAATGTTCCAATTTTCCCACATCTTCTTCAGCATTTATCATTTTCCTGTTTTGTCATGTTAGCCCATGTGACAGGAGAGATTCAGTACCTAAGAGTTATTTTTATTTGCATTTCTCTGATCAATAGTGATTTAGAGTATTTTTAATATGCCTATAGATATCTTTAATTTCTTCCTCTGTAAAGTGCCTGTTCATATCCTTTGACCATTTCTCGACTGGGGAATGACTTGTATTCCTATAAATTTGGCTCAGTTCACTATATATTTTAGATTTGAGGCTTCTATCAGAGACATGAGTTGTAAAATTTCCAACACAATTTTCTGTTTCCTTCCTGATCTTGGTTACATTGGTTTGGTTTATACAAAACTTTACAATTTAACCTAATCAGAATTATCCATTTTGCGTTTTGAAATGCTCAATATCTCTTGTTGGATAATGAATTCTTTTCTTTCCCTTAAATCTGAAAGGTAAACTACTCCTTCCTCTCCCAAATTTCTTATAGGATCAGCCTTTATTCCTAAATCATGAACCGATTTTGACTTTCTTTTGGAATACGGTGTAAGATATTGGTCCATGCCAGGTCTGCCATACCATTTTCCATTTTTCCCAGCAGTTTGTGTGAAATAGTGAGTTCTTATCCCAGAAGCTGGATTCTTTGGGTTTATCAAAGGTTAGATAGCTATAGTCATGGACTACTGCAACTTGTGTACCTAATTTATTCCACTGATCCACCACTCTGTTTCTTAGCCAGTACCAAATAGTTTTGATGACTGCTGCTCTATAGTAGAGTTTAATATCTGGTATGGCTAGGCCACTTTTCCTAGCTTTTCTTTTCATTGATACCCTTGATATTCTGGACCTTTCATTCTTCCAGATAAATTTTGTTATTATTTTATCCAGCTTTGTAAAATACTTTTTTTCATAGTTCAATTGGCATGGCACTGAATAAGTAAATTAATTTAGGCAAAATTCTCATTTTTATTATATTAACTCTCCCTAACCATGAACAACTGATGCTTTTCCATTTGTTTAGATCTGACTTTATTTCTATGAAAAGTATTTCATAACTGAGTTCATATAGGCCCTGGGTTGGTCTTGGCAGGTAGATTCCCAAATATTTTATAGAGTGTATATAACTTCAAATGGAATTTCTTTTTCTATCTCTTGCTGTTGGGCTTTATTAGTAATATATAGGAATGAGTAGCATTTATGTGGGTTTATTTTATGTTCTGCAATTCTGCTAAATTTTTTTTTATTATTTCAAGTAGTTTTTTACTTGATTCTTTAGGATTCTCTAAGTAAATCATCATATCATCTGGAAAGACTGATAACTTAGTTTATTCTTTGCGTATTATAATTCCTTCCATTTCTTTTGCTTTTCTTGTTTCTAGAGGTAATATTTCTAGTACCAAATTGAATAATAGGGGTGATAATGGACATTCTTGTTTCACACCTGATCTTATTGGCAATAGATCTAGCTTATCCCCATTACAAATAATGCTTGCTGATGGTTTTAGGTAGATGCTGCTTATAATTTTAAGAAAGATTCCATTTATTCCTATGTTTTCTAGTCTTTTTAATAGGAATGGATGTTGTATTTTGTCAAAAGCTTTTTCTGCATCTATTGAGATAATCATATGGCTTCTGCTAGTTTTCTTGTTGAGATCATTAATTATGCTGATAGTTTTCTTAATATTGAACCAGTCTTGCATTCCTGGAATAAATCCCTCCTTGTCATAATGTACTATTCTTGTGATAAATTGTTGCAATCTATTTGCTAATATTTTAATTAAATATTTTATGTCAATATTCATTAGGGAAATTGGTCTATAATTTTCTTTCTCTGTTTCGACTCTTCCTAATTGAGGTATTAGTACTATATTTGTGTCATGAAAAGAATTTGGTAGAAATCCTTCTTCACCTGTTTTCCCAAATATTCTATTAATTATTGGAGTTGGCTGTCTTTAAATGTCCGATAGAGCTCACATGTAAAGCCATCTGGCCCTGGAGATTTTTTCCTAGGGAGTTCATTGATGGCTTTTTCAATTTCTTTTTCTGAGATGTGGTTACTTAGGTAATTTACTTCCTCTTTTGTTAACCTGGGAAATTTATGTTTTTGTAAAGATTCAGCCATTTACCTAAGGTTGTCAAATTTATGGGCATACAATTGGACAAAACAATTCCTAATTATTTTTTTAATTTACATTTCATTGCAGGTGAATTCACCCTTTTAATTTTTGATACTGGTAATTTGGTTTTCTTTTTTAATCAAGTTGAACAATGATTTATCTATTTTATTGTTTTATTTTCATAAAACCGGGTCTTGGTTTTATTTATTAGTTAATTTTCTTGATTTCCATTTTATTAATCTCTCCTTTGGTTGTCAGTATTTCTAATTTGGTATTTAATTGGGGATTTTCAATTTGTTCTTTTTCTAGTTTTTTGCAGTTGCATGGCCATTTCATTGATTTCCTTTTTATCTATTTTATTCATGTAAGCATTTAGAGATATAAAACTTCCCCTAAGAACAGCTTTTGCTGCATCCCATAAATTTTCGTATGTTGTCTCATTATTGTCATTCTCTTGAATGAAGCTACTAATTGTTTCTACGATGTGTTCTTTGGCCCACTCTTCTTTAGGATTAGATTATTTAGTCTGCACTTAATATTTTGCTGATGTTTCCATGGGCCTTTATTATGAATAATTTTTATTGCCTTATCATCTGAAAAAGATGCATTGACTATTTCCTCCTTTCTGCACTGGATTGTGAGGTTTTTATGCCCTGAGTATGTGCAATATACAACTGAGAAAAAGTGTATTCCTTTTTATCCCCATTTAGTTTTCTCCAGAGGCCTGTCATATCTGCCTTTTGTAAAATTCTATTCACCTCCTTAACTTCTTTCTTATTTATTTTGATGTTAGATTTATCAAGTTCAGAAGGGGGGAGGTTGCGGTCCCAGGCAAGTATTTTTTTTGCTGTCCATTTCTTCTTGTAATTCCCTTCACTTCTCCACTAACTATTTGCATGCTATACCACTTGGTGCTCATATGTTAACTAATGATATTGCTTCATTGTCTATTGTTCCTGTTTGCAGGATATATTGTCCTTCCTTATCTCTTTTAATTACATCTATTTTTGCTTTTGCTGTTTCAGATTAGGATTGCAATCCCTGCCTTTTTTACTTTACCTGAGGCACAATATAGTCTACTCTAGCCTTATACTTTTACCCTATTTGTATCCCTCTGTTTCAAATGTGTTTCTTGTAAACAACCTATTGTATGATTGTGGTTTTTAATCCATTCAGCTATTACTCTCCATTTTATGGAAGAGGTCATCCTATTGAAACTCACAGTTATGATTACTATCTATGTATTTTTCTCCATCTTACTGGCAATGAAAATGGGCTCTTAGCACTTAATTCAACCAAGCACCCTTGAAGATTTTGGCCTTTATTTCCTTGATTAAATTAGGAGTCCTTAATGACCTCATTGCCTGAAGGGAAAGCCTAGTTTATATGGGTTTGAGTGATATGTTTGTGACATCAGAGGCTTTTAGACCGGGTGGTTTTAAGTTGCATTTTTTGTGACAATTTTAGGTCATGTGGGTGAGTGACAAGCACTCTTGACCCTGAAAAAGATATAAAACCAGGGGTTTGCTTTCCTTTTTCAGAGCTCTGACCCACAGCAGTAGTGGTGGGTGTCAGTCTGGGCTAGCCATTGTTATGAGCTCCCTGGCTTAACTCAGATGTTGGTAACTATGAATTGTATTTGGTCTGTCTGTCGATGTTTGTAATTTGTTCATATTTGCTCTCAAGTTCAGGTTGCTGGCTTTTCCCCCTGAACTAAGTGAATGGTATTTGTATGCTGGATTAAAGTAATATTGTCAACCCCTTACTGTTTTGTTTCCATCAGTGACTTTTTTTTTTCCATTTTTTCTTTTCCCTCTCTAATTTGATTTTTAAAATCCTCCTTGAGCTCTTCCAGAAATGCTTTTTGGCCTTGAGACCAGGTCACTTTCCCTTTTGAGTTTTCATGTGTGAGTATAGTGTCCATGCTGTCATTTTCCAAATTGGTATTTTGATCTTCCTTGTCTCCATAATAATATTCAATAGTCTTTGGTTTCCTAGAGTTCTTCTTCAAGTTGGTTAACCTTTTCCTGGCTTTAAGGTAGATTTATGCTTCCGGGGCTCAGGGGGCTTTGTCTCAGGCTTCTTGTTCTGGAATTGTGGGTGTAGTTATGGGCTTTGTTTGTTATGGTCTCTGGTTTAGTGAGGTGCGGGGAAGGGGTGGTTTGGCTGCTGGAAGTCTGCTCTTCCCGTAGTGCTGTGGTACAGCCTTTTTCTGTGCTGATGTCTGATGTATGCCACTTCCCCTGGCTGTGCAAAGGCTTGTCTGGGGTCCTGGTGTTTATGATTGCTGGCTCTGCCATTCTGAGACTTGGAAAATAACACTGTTCGGCTGAGGTGACACTGTTGGGACACCTCTCTTCCTTCAGTACTCTCCTTCCACCACCACAAGAAGGGCCCTCTTCTCAACTTCTCAAGCTAAAAGGCTACATAAGCCCCACTTTTGGCTCTTCTATTTCAAAGTTTTTTTTGTTTTTTTTTTTTTTCCCCAAAGGAGCATTTATTATCTGGGTTAGGGATGGAGGGAGGGATGAGAGCCATTTTAGCTGCCCATCATGGCTTCTGGAAGTTCAAGCAGACGCATTTCAAACCTTTAGATTTCTATTTGCAAGACTCTGGAGTAGTTGTTCTTATGGCCTTAGGTGCTCTGCTGCTTCCTCCTGTACCTCTGAGAGATGCCCATCCTGGACAGGGAAGCCTGAGGATCACCACCAGTTTCAAACACCCAGCATTCTACCAGCCTGGATGACTGGCTGATTTCTGCAGCTACTTCAGCTATGGTTTGGTCTGGTGTGGCTTCATGCTCTGGGGGCTCTCCCAGCCTACAGATGCCTCCTAGTGACCCTGAGAACTCTCCTGTCTTGGATATTTGCCACTCTCAGTCTACTAGTGGGTTCTAACTCTCTCAAATCTGCTCAGATTCTCTTTTTTAAAGGTACCTGACAGAATTTGTGTATGTGCTCCTGTAAGGTGCTGTTTTCACAAGCCATCTTGGCTCCACCCTGGGGTATGCACATTTTTATAGACCTCTGGGCATACTTCCAAAGTACTGTCCAGAATGGCGGGATCAGTTCACAACTCTACCAACAATGCAACAATATACCAATTTTCCCACATCCTCTCCAGCATTTATGATTTTCCTGTTTTGTCATGTTAGGCAATCTGACAGGAGAGATGTGGTACCTTAGAGTTGTTTTAATTTTCATTTCTCTAATCAATAGTGATTTAGAGCATTTTTTTCATATGACTATAGATATCTTTCATTTCTTCCTCTGAAAACTGCCTGTTCATAAGCTTTGCATATTTCTCACTTGGGGAATGACTTGTATTCCTATAAATTTTACTCAGTTCTCTGTATATTTTGGATATGAGGCCTTTATCAGAGACATTGGCTGTAAAGATCCTTTCCCAATTTTCTGCTTCATTCCTCACCTTATTGCTTTGGCTTTGTTTGTACAAAACTTTTTGATTTAACATAATCAAAATTGTCCATTTTGCATTTTATGATACTCTCTGTCTCTTGTTGGGTCATGAATTCTTCCCTTGTCCATGAACCTGACACATAAACTATTCCTTGCTCTCCCAAATTACTTATAGTATCAGCCTTTATACATGAATCATGAATACATTTTGACTTTATTTTGGTATATGGTGTAAGATATCGGTCTATGCCCAGTTTCTGCCACACTGTTTTCCAGTTTTCCCAGTAGTTTTTGTGAAATAGTGAATTCTTAACCCAGAAGCTGGACTCTTGAGGTTTATCAAAGAGTGGATTGTTATAGTCATTGACTACTGCATCTTATGTACCTAACCAATTCCATTAATCCACGACTCTACTTCTTAGCCAGTACCAAGTAGTTTTGATAACTACTGCTTTATAATACAGTTTAGTATCTGGTATCGCTAGGCCACCTTTCCTAGCATTTCTTTTCATTAATTGCCTTGATATTCTGGACATTTTGTTCTTCTAGATGAATTTTGTTATTATTTTGTGTAGCTCTGTGAATTTTTTTTTTTTTGGTAGTTCGATGGGCATGGCACTGAATAAGTAAATTAATTTAGGTTAAGTTGTCATTTTATCATATTGGCTTGGCCTTACCATGAGCAGCTCATATACTTTCATTTATTTAGATCTGACTTTATTTGTGTGAAAATTGTTCTGTACTCTGCTCATACAGTTCTTGGGTTTGTCTTGGCAGAGAGTCTACCAAATATTTTATAGTGTCTACAAAAACTTTAAATGGAATTTCTCTTTCTCTCTCTTGCTGTTGGCTTCATTAGCAATATATAGGAATGTCAAGCAATTATGCGGGTTCATTTTATATCCTGCAACATTGCTATAGTTATTTATTCTTTCAAGTAACTTTTTACCTGATTCTCTATGATTCTCTAAGTAAATCATCATATTATCTGGAAAGAGTGATTACTTAGTTTCTTCTTTGCTTATTCTAATTCCTTTAATTTCTTTTTCTTCTCTTATTGCTAAAGCTAACATTTTTAGTACGAAATGGAATAATAGGGGTTATAATGGACATCCTTGTTTTGCCCCTGATCTTATTGGAAATGCATCTAGCTTATCCCCATTACATATAATGCTTGTTGATGGTTTTAGGTAAATGGTACTTTACTTATGATTTTAAGGAAGATTCCATTTATTCCTATGCTTTCTAGTGTTTTTAGCAGAATGGGTGTTGTATTTTGTCAAAAGATTTTTCTCTATCTATTGAGATAATCCTATGGTTTCTGCGGGTTTTTTGTTGATATTATCAATTATGCTGTTAGTTTTCCTAATATAAAATCTGTCTCGCATTCCTGGAATAAATCCTTCCTTGTCATAATGTATTATTCTTGTGATAAGCGGTTACAATCTTTATGTTGATATTTAATTTAAAATTTTTGTAACAATATTCATTAGGGAAACATGTATAATTCTCTTTTTCTGTTTTGAATCTTCTTGGTTTAGGTATTAATACCATATTTGTGTCATAAAAAGCATTTGGTAGGACTTCTTCTTCACCTGTTTTCCCAAATATTCAATAAAATATTGGACTTAGCTCTTCTTTGAATGTTTGATAGAATTCATATAAAAATCCATCTGACCCTGGAGATTTTTTTCCTAGGGGGCTCATTGATGACTTTTTCAATTTCTTTTCTCTGAGATGATGTTATTTAAACATTTTAATTGCTCATCTCTTAACCTGGTCAATATATATATATATATATGTATATATAAATATATAAATATATATATATATATATATATATGTATATATATATATATATATATATATATCTTCATTCATTTCCATCACATTGTCAAATTTATAGGTATATAATTGGGAAAAATAATTCTTAATGTATCAATTTCCTCTTCATTGGAGGTGAATTCACCTTTTTCATTTTTGTTTATTTTTTTATTTAATTTAATTAATTTATTCAACGTATTTAGTTTTCAGCATTGGTTTTGACAAGAGTTTGAATTACAAAATTTCTCCCCATTTCTACCCTCCCCTCCACTCCAAGATGGCATATATTCTGGTTGCCCTGTTCCCCAGTTAGCCCTCCCTTCTGCCACCCCACTCCCCTCCCATTCCCTTTTCCCTTTCCCTCTTCTAGGGCAAGCTAAATTTCTATTCCCCATTGCCTGTGTAACTTATTTTCAAGTTGCATGCAAAAACAATTTTTTTTTGTTTTTGAACGTCTGTTTTTTTTTAATTTTTTTAATATCTTTATTCATTATTTATTTATTTATTTTATATTTTTACTTTTTTAATTTATTTAACATATTTAGTTTTCAGCATTGATTTTCACAAGAGTTTGAATTACAAAATTTCTCCCCATTTCTACCCTCCCCTCCACTCCAAGATGGCGTATATTCTGGTTGCCCTGTTCCCCAGTCAGCACTCCCCTCTGCCACCCCACTCCACTCCCATCCCCTTTTCCCTTCCTTTCTTGTAGGGCAAGATAAATTTCTACACCCCATTGTCTTTGTATCTTATTTTCTAGTTGCATGCAAAAACATTTTTGTTTGTTTTTGAACATCTGTTTTTAAAACTTTGAGCTCCAAATTCTCTCCCTTCTTCCCTTCCTACCCACCCTCCCTAAGAAGTCAAGCAATTCAACATAGGCCACATGTGTATCATTATGTATAACCCTTCCACAATAATCATGTTGTGAAAGACTAACTATATTTTGCTCCTTCTCAACCCATCCCCCTTTATTGAATTTTCTCCCTTGACCCTGTCACCTTTCAAAAGTGTTTGTTTTTGACTACCTCCTCCCCCATCAGCCTTCCCCTCTATCTTCCCACAATTTATTTTTATCTTCTTCCCTCTTCTTTCCTGTGGGGTAAGATTCCCCGTTGGGTATGTATGGTATTCCCTCCTTAGGACAAATCTGATGAGAGCAATGTTAACTCATTCCCCCTTCATCTGCCTTCTCCCCTCCTCCCACAGAACTGCTTGCTCTTGACTCCTTTATGCGAGATAATCAACCCCATTTATCTTTCCTTATCTCCTTCTCTCAGTATGTTCCTCTCTCATCCCTTAATTTGATTTTATTTCTTTTAGATATCTTCCCTTCATCTTCAACTCACCCTGTGTCCTCTCTCTCTCTCTCTCTCTCTCTCTCTCTCTCTCTCTCTCTCTCCATATATATATATATATATATATATATATATATATATATATATATATATATATATATATATATATATACATATATATATATACACACACAGACACACACATATATATACATACATACACATTCACCCATATATATATACATAAACATATATGTATGCATATTCCCTTCAGCTACCCTAATACTGAGGTCTCATGAATCATACTTCTCATCTTTCCATGTAGGAATGTCAACAAAACAGTTCACCTTTAGTAAGTTCCTTGCAGTTTCTTTTTCTTGTTCTTTTTCTTGATTGCCTTTTAACGCTTCTCTTGATTCTTGTGTTTGAAAGTCAAATTTTCTATTCAGTTCTGGTCTTTTCTCTGAGAAGGCTTGAAAGTCCTCTATTTTATTGACAATCCATATTTTGCCTTGGAGCATAATACTCAGTTTTGCTGGGTAGGTGATTCTAGGTTTTAATCCTAGCTCCATTGACTTCCGGAATATCGTATTCCAAGCCCTTCGAACACTCTTAATGTAGAGGCTGCCAGATCTTTGGTTATTCTGATTGGGTTTCCACAATACTCAAGTTGTTTCTTTCTGGCTGCTTGCAGTATTTTCTCCTTGATCTGGGAGCTCTGGAATTTGGCGACAATATTCCTGGGAGATTTCTTTTTGGGATCTATTTGAGGAGGCGATCGATGGATTCTTTCAATTTATATTTTGCCCTATGGCTCTAGAATATCAGAGCAGTTCTCCTTGATAATTTCTTGAAAGATGATATCTAGGCTCTTTTTTTGTTCATGGCTTTCAGGTAGTCCAATGATTTTTAAATTATCTCTTCTGGATCTATTTTCCAGGTCAGTGGTTTTTCCAATGAGATATTTGACATTGTCTTCCATTTTTTCATTCCGTTGGTTCTGTTTCATAATATCTTGATTTCTCATCAAGTCACTAGCTCCCACTTGCTCCAATCTAATTTTTAAAGTAGTATTTTCTTCAGTGGTCTTTTGGACCTCCTTTTTCATTTGGCTAATTCTTCCTTTCAAGGCATTCTTCTCCTCATTGGCTTTTTGGAGCTCTTTTGCCATTTGAGTTAGTCTATTTTTTAAGGTGTTGTTTTCTTCAGTGTATTTTTCAGTGTTTTTTTGGATCTCCTTTAGCAAGTCATTGACTTGTTTTTCATGGTTTTCTCGCATCCTTCTCATTTCCCTTCCCAATTTTTCCTCTACTTCTCTAACTTGCTTTTCCAACTCCTTTTTGAGCTCTTCCATGGCCTGGGACCAGTTCATGTTTTTCTTGGAGGTTCTGTTGTAGGCTCTTTGACTTTATTAATTTCTTCTGTCTGTATGTTTTGGTCTTCTTTGTCACCAAGGAAAAAACGCAAAGTCTGAGACTGAATCTGTGTGCGTTTTTGCTGCCTGGCCATATTCCCAGCCAACTAACTTGACCTTTGAGTTTTTCAGTGGGGTATGACTGCTTGTAGACTACAGAGTTCTATGTTCCACGTTTGGGGGGGAGGTGCCAGCTCTGCCACAACCGCACTGCTCCTTCCCCAAGAACCCCCAACCCGAACTGGGCTTAGGTGTTCGGCAGGCTGTGCACCCCTGCTCTCATCCGCCACTTAATTCCTCCCACCAGGTGGGCCTGGAGCTGGAAGCAGCAACAGCTGTAGCTGCCCCACCTCCGCTTCCCCCAGGGCTGGAAGCCGAACTGCGAACTCCTTCCACTCCCGCAGCTTTTCCCACTAACCTTCTCAGCAGTCTTTGGTGTTTGTGGGTTGAGAAATCTCGTAACTGCCACAGCTCACTGATTCAGGGTGCGAGGGCATGCTCTGCCCGGATGCTGGTCTTGTTGGTCCACGCCGTTCAGGCTGGGTTCTGCTCCACTCCATTCCCAGCTCCCAGCTCCCAGCTCCGTGTGGGATAGACCTCACCCAGAGACCATCCAGGCTGTCCTGGGCTGGAGTCCTGCCTCCCTCTGCTGTTTGTGGGTTCTGCCGTTCTAGAATTGGTTCAGAGCCATTTTTTATAAGTTTTTGGAGGGACTCAGTACGGAGCTCACAGTATTCCCTGCTTACCAGCCGCCATCTTGGCTCCGCCCCTGAACGTCTGTTTTTAAAAACTTTGAGTTCCAAATTCTCCCTCCTCCTCACTTCTCACCCACCCTCCCCAAGAAGTCAAGCAATTCAACATAGGCCAAATGTGTATCATTATGTATAACCCTTCCACAATAATCATGTTGTGAAAGACTAACTATATTTTGCTCCTTCCTAACCTTTCCCCCTTTATCCAGTTTTCTCCCTTAACACTGTCCCTTTCCAAAGTGCTTGTTTTTGATTACCTCCACCCCCATCTGCCCTCCCCTCCATTATCCCCCCCCCCTTTTTTATCTTCTTCCCTCTTCTTTCCTGTGGGGTAAGATACCCAATTGGGTATGTATGGTGTTCTCTCCTCAGGCCCAATCTGATGAGAGCAAGATTCACTCATTCCCCCCTCACCTGCCCTCTCCCCTCCTCCCACAAAACTGCTTCCTCTTGCCACCTTTATGCGAGATAATCCACCCCATTCTGTCTCTCCCCATCTCCCTCTCTCAATATGATCCTCTCTCATCCCTTAATTTGATTTTATTTCTTTTAGATATCTTTCCTTCATCTTCAACTCACCCTGTGTCCACTCCCTCTCTCTCTCTCTCTCTCTCTCTCTCTCTCTCTCTCTCTCTCTCTCTGTGTGTGTGTGTGTGTATATATATATATATGTATATATATATATATACATATACATACATACATACATACATATATACACATAGATATATACATACATACACATTCACATGTATATATACATGAATCATACACACCATCTTTCCATGTAGGAATGTAAACAAAACAGTTCAACTTTAGTAAGTCCCTTGCAATTTCTTTTTCTTGTTCTTTTTCTTGATTAACTTTTCATGCTTCTCTTGATTCTTGTGTTTGAAAATCAAATTTTCTTTTCAGTTCTGATCTTTTCACTGAGAAAGCTTGAAAGTCCTCTATTTTATTAAAAATCCATATTTTGCCTTGGAGCGTGATACTCAGTTTTGCTGGGTAGGTGATTCTTGGTTTTAATCCTAGCTCCATTGACCTCGGGAATACTGTATTCCAAGCCCTTCAATCTCTTAATGTAGAAGCTGCCATATCTTGGATTATTCTGATTGTGTTTCCACAATATTCAAAATGACTCTTTCTGGATGCTTACAGTATTGTCTCCTTGATCTGGGAGCTCTGGAATTTGGCGACAATATTCCTAGGAGATTTCTTTTTGGGATCTATTTGAGGAGTTAATAAATGGATTCTTTCATTTTCTATTTTGCCCTGTGGCTCTAGAATATCAGAGCAGTTCTCCTTGATAATTTCTTGAAAGATGATATCTAGGCTCTTTTTTTGATCATGGCTTTCAGGTAGTCCAATAATTTTTAAATTATCTCTCCTGGATCTATTTTCCAGGTCAGTGGTTTTTCCAATGAGATATTTGAAATTGTCTTCCATTTTTTCATTCCGTTGGTTCTGTTTCATAATATCTTGATTTCTCATAAAGTCACTAGCTTCTACTTGCTCCAATCTAATTTTTAAAGTAGTATTTTCTTCAGTGGTCTTTTGGATCTCCTTTTCCATTTGGCTAATTCTTCCTTTCAAGGCATTCTTCTCCTCATTGGCTTTTTGGAGCTCTTTTGCCATTTGAGTTAGTCTATTTTTTAAGGTGCTGTTTTCTTCAGTGTACTCTTCAGTATTTTTTGGGTCTCCTTTAGCAAGTCATTGACTTCTTTTTCATGGTTTTCTCACATCCTTCTCAATTCTCTTCCCAATTTTTCCTCTACTTCTCTAACTTGCTTTTCCAAATTCTTTATGAGACTCTTCCATGGCCTGGGACCAGTTCATGTTTTTTCTTGGAGGCTTTTGGTGTAGGCTCTTGCACTTTGTTGACTTCTTTAGGCTGTATGTTTTATTCTTCTTTGTCACCAAAGAAAGAATCCAAAGTCTGAGACTGAATCTGGGTGTGTTTTCGCTGCCTGGCTATATTCCCAACCAACTAAGTGGAACTTTGAGTTTATCAGCGGGGTATTACTGCTTTTAGACTAAAGAGTTCTATGTTCCACGTTTAGCAGGGGGTGGGGGATGTGCCAGCTTTGCCACACCAGCACTGCTCCTTCCCCAAGAACCCCCAACCCGGACTGGGCTTAGATCTTCAGCAGGCTGTACACTCCTGCTTTGATCTGCCACTTAATTCCTCTCACCAGGTGGGCCTGGGGCTGGAAGCAACAACAGCTGTAGCTGCCCCACCTCCGCTTCCCCCGGGGCTGGAAGCCGAACTGCGAACTCCTTCCACTCCTGCAGCTTTCCCCACTAACCTTCTCGGCTCTCTTTGGTGTTTCTGGGTTAAGAATTCTGGTAACTGCCTCAGCTCACTGATTCAGGGCGCTAGGGCACTTTCCGCCCAGCTTCTTGTCTGGTTGGTCCACGCAGCTCACACTGGGCTCAGCTGGGCTTGGCTCCCCACGGCTCCCCTCTGCTCCCAGCTCCATGTGGGATAGACCTCACCCAGAGACCAACCAGGCTGTCCTGGGCTGGAGTGTTGCTTCCCTCTGCCGTTTTGTGGGTTCTGCCATTCTAGAATTGGTTCAGAGCCATTTTTATAGGTTTTTGGAGGGACTCGGCAGGGAGGTCATGCTAGTCCCTGCTTTCCAGCTGCCATCTTGCCTCTACCCCCCACCTTTTTCATTTTTGTTACTGGTAATTTGGTTTTCTTCTAACTTTCTTTTTTAAATCAAATTGACCAAAGGTTGATCATTTTTATTGTTTATTTTTAATAAAACCTGCTCTTACTTTTATTTATTAGATCAATAGGTTTCTTGATTTCAATTTTATTAATCTCTCCTTTGGTTTTTAGTATTTCTAATCTGGTATTTAATTGGGGATTTTCAATTTGTTTTTTGCTAGCTTTTTCAACTGCATGCACAATTCATTGATCTCCATTTTCTGTATTTTATTCATGTAAGCATTTAGAGATATAAAACTTCCCCTAAGAACTGCATTTGCTGCATCCCATAAGTTTTGGTATGTTGTCTCTTAATGTACTTCTCTTGAATGAAGTTAGTGATTGTTTCTCTGATTTTTTGTTTGATTTCTGTTGTTTGACCCATTCATTCCTTACTATTAGATTATTTAGTTTGCAAATAGTTTTTAGTCTATCTTACCATGGTCCTTTATTACAAATAATTTTATTGCATTCTGATCTGAAAAGGATGAATCAACTATTTCTGCCTTTTTGCACTGGATTGTGAGAACTTTATGCCCTACGACATGGTCAATTTTTGTGTATGTGCCATGTGCCACTGATAACTCTTTGATAAACCCAAAGAGGCCAGATTCTGGGCTAATAACTCACTATTTCACAAAAACTGTTGGGAAAATTGGAAAATGGTAGGGCAAAAACTGGGCATAGACCAATATCTTACACCATATACCAAAATAAAGTCAAAATGGGTTTATGATTTAGGAGTAAAAGCTGATACTCTAAGTAATTTGGGAAAGCAAGGAATAGTTTACTTATCAGATCTGTGGAAAAGTAAAGAATTCATGACCCAACAAGAGATAGAGAGCATTACAAAATGCAAAATGGATAATGTTGATTATGTCAAATTGAAATGTTTTTGTACAAAAAAAGCCAATGCAACAAGAATTAGGAGGGAAGCAGAAAATTGGGAGAAAATCTTTGCAACTAGTATCTCTGATAAAGGCCTCATCTCTAAAATATACAGGGAGCTGAGCCAAATATATAGGAATACAAGCCATTCCCCAATTGAGAAATGGTCAAAGGATATGAACAGGCAGTTTTCAGAGGAAGAAATTAAAGCTATCTACAGGCATATGAAAAAATGCTCTGGATCGCTGCTGATTAGAGAAATGCAAATCAAAACAACTCTTAGATACCACATCTCTCCTGTCAGATTGGTTAAAATAACAAAACAGGAAAATGATACATGCTGGAAAGGATGTGGGGAAATTGGAATATTGTTGCATTGCTGGTGGAGTTGTGAGCTGATCCAGCCATTTTGGAGAGCAGTTTGGAACTATGCCCAAAGGGCTATAGAAATGTTCATACCCTTTGACCCAGCAATACCACTTCTAGGGTTGTATCCCAAAGAAATCACACAAACGGGAAAAAGACCCATATGTACAAAAATATTTATAGCAGCTCTTTTTGTGGTAGCCAAGAATTGGAAATCAAAGGGATGCCCATCAATTGGGGAACGGCTGAACAAGCTGTGGTATATGAAGGTGATGAAATACTATTGTGCCATAAGAAATGGGGATGATGCAGACTTCATAACAACCTGGAAAAACCTACACGACATAATGCTGAGTGAGCGGAGCAGAGCCAGGAGAACGTTGTGCACAGCCACAGATATATGGATTCCTTGAGGACCAACCCTGACATACTGTGCTCTTCTCAGCAACCTAAGGGGCAAGGACAACTCCAGGGGACTCACGATGGAGAATGCTATCTTCATCCAGAGAAAGAACTGTGAAGTTTGAATACAGATCGAGGAGCACTACATGATTGCCTTTTTTTGGCTTCTCTTTTTTTTTTTTGGGTTGTTTTTTTTTTTTTTTTTGGTTCTGTTTCTTCTTTCTCATTATTCATTCCATTGGTCAAAATTCTTCTCCATGACTTGACTAGTGCATAAATTAATTCAATGCAAAGTTTTACATGAAAGTTAAATGAGATTCCATGCTGTCTTGGGGAGGGAGCGGGGAGGGAGGGGAGAAAATCTGGAACTCAAAACTATGTAGAACCGTGTGTGGTAAACTAAAAATAAATAAAGAAATTAAAAAAAAAAGATTTGTTCTCATCAGTGATTTTTTCCCCTTGTTTCTTTTACCTCTCTAGTTTGGTTTTTAATATCCTCCTTGAACTCTTCCAGGAATGCTTTTTTAGGCTTGAGACCAGTTCACACTCCCTTTTGAGGTTTCAGATGTAGGTACAGTGTCAATATTGTCCTCTTCTGAATTGCTATTTTGATCTTCCCTGTCTCCATAACAAGAATCAATGGTCCTTTTTTTATCTGGATTGCTTGTTCATGGTGGTTGTATTTTTCCTGGTTTTTAAAGTGGATCTCTGCTTCTGGGGCCCAGGGGGCTCTGTCCCAAGCTTCTCGTGCTGGGACCTGGTAGTCTGTTTACTGGCTTTGTGTGCTCTGGCCTCTGGTTTTGTGAGCTAGAGGCTCACCTGGTGCTGAGCTGAAGCTGGATGGTGTGTGCCAAGGTAGAGGCCAGATGATATCTTTCTGAGTTATCCATTGGTAACACTGAAGCTCCTGGTGTGAGGTGTGGGGGAAGTGTGGTCTGACTGCTGAAGTCTCTTATTCCCTTAGGGCTGAAGTATATAACATAGGTGGTCTAAGCCATTGTATTTGCTGGTTTCTGCCACTTCCCCTGGCTGTGCAAAGGCATGTCTGGGGTCTTGGTGTTGATGCTTGCAGGCTCCACTCCCCTGGTCTCAAGAACTCCTGATAGTCTGCTGAAATGGGGCCTGCAGGGATGCCTCCCTTTCTTCACTGTCCTCCTTCTACCACCCCAAGAGGGGCCAGTGTACCCAGCCTTCTGAGCTAAAAGAGTGTTGAAGCCCCACTTTTAGTTCCCCTATTGCAGAGTTTTTCCCAGGGCAGTTTTCTTTGGGTCATTCAAGGAGAGGGAGTGATTAGAGCCCCTAAATTTTACTTAGCATGGCTCCTGAAAGTTCAAAAAGGTGAGTTTCAAACATTTATTCCGTGGGCTGATGGCCTCAGGAGTAGCTGCTCCTACAACTGTAGGCTCTGTACTGCTGTCTCACCTGGCTCTGACAGACTCCCTTCCTGGGCTGAGAGGCCTGAGGATCTCCACTGCAGTTGGCAATTCAGCTCTGGGCTTTCTCCTAGCTCCTGCTTTTGCTCCCACTCTTGTATAAGAATGTATTTTCAGTGATTTGTTACTCATCCCTAATTTGCTAATCATTTATTCTGAAGCATGTTAAATTTTTTTAAATATTTATTTTGTCTCCATCTTATGGCATAAATGTTGTGGACAAAGCATTTTCTAGTTGCATATAGTACTGAAATTTTTTTCAGTGACTGACCTATGCTACTTATAATTATTAAATCATGCAGAGTCAGGTAAAAATGAAATAATAAGTCACTCCAGTTTCAGGTATGAAAATAATTTTGCCTATAAAAACCTGCCCATGATGTCTTTTTTATATTTTAATACAACAAAACCTGAATAGGAATAGAAGGTAGATTTTCTTTATCCAAAAATATATAGAGAAATGAATGATATAATGAAATTTAGGTATCTATATATGTATTTGTCTCTATTTATGTATATATATGTGATTGCATATATGCATGTGTGTGTATACACAGGGTCAGAGAGAGAGAAAGAGAGAGAGAGAGAGAGAGAGAGAGAGAGAGAGAGAGAGAGAGAGAATAAAAAACCTTTAAATTCCCTTCTTGCTGCAAATCATGAGTTCTTTAACCTGGGTTTCTTGCATAGATTTCAAGTGCTCTGTGAAATTGGATGAAAAAAATCCATATTTATTTTCACTAGCCTTTGATTATCTTCATAATCATATATTATTTGTTTTCTTCATTCGAAAACATAATTCTGGCAAAGGGTCTATGGGCTTCCCCAGGCTGCCAAAGTGTCTATGAAACAAAACAAGGTTAATATCCCCTGCTATACATCTAAGAACTTACTCACTGAAGCAAGAGAACCTGCAAGAAAGAATCAAAGATTAAGTTTAACTTCATATAACAATATAACATTTTACTCAGTGATAGTTTCTAGGAAAACCTTTGTGAAGAACTTTTGACTCTATTCTCTTTCTAAAGCAAATGTGATGCTGCCAGTTTTCACCCTTTATTTTATCATTTTCAGTTCAACTCATCATTAGTGTCTCCCCTTCACAAAATATGTGTTTAATAAAAGAACAACAGTGCTTATTATGCTGTCAGGAATAATAAATTCGTGTTTGAGATTTTCAAGGGAAGCAAGTCTGTTTCCTAGCCGTTGGTCATTTTTATTTTGTTGGCCCAAATGACAAAGTTCATCTTTGCTTGTAATAAAGGGATCTTTTGATTCCCCTTATGATAATTCCATCTTTAATCTTGCTTTGTTTTCACTCCCCAGATGGGATATTCTGATGATACTCAACTGCTTTATCACATTATTCAACCTTTACTGGTGTAGAAGGGCACAGCTGTGGCTACTTTGAAATCTGGCCATTTTGGATGTTAACAAAGGAAAACATGGGACTCTGTCAACAATCACACAGTTATTTTCCTGTATAATAAAGAATCATTTTCCAATAAACTCTTGATATTGATATCTTATAAATTTAAAATAAGGCCGTTATCTGTGCTTTGATGAGGTTTTTATGATACTCCAATGTAGAATCTAAACTACTTCATGTTCTCAACCTGAAATCCTTTCGTTTAACCAACAAGCATTTATTGAATGTTTCTTGTGTGCCAGACACTGAGATAGGTTGTGGTAACGCAAAGAGGAAAATATCAGTATCCTCCAGCCTCAAGAACCTTATATTCTATGCAGGGGAACACCTTGCTCACGTACAAGAAAATATAAAGCATATACAAGGTAAATAACAGTACTGTGGATGTGGACAGAATTCATAGTGATGAGGTCAGGAAAGGTCACAATAAAAGACTGACTATTGAGCTGAGCTTCAAATGGGGCCAGACATTTTAGGAGGTGGAAGTTAGAAGAGAGCATAGATTTTAAGAATGATAGGGATTATGGAAAGTGGAGGTTAGAATAGAGCATATTCCAGACTTGGGAGAAAGTTTTGCAAAGGCTTAGAGATGGGAAACGGAGTGTTGTGTATAAGGAATGGTAAATAAAACAGTATGACTACATCAGTATCTAATTGTGAAGGGGAAAAGTGTATTCTAAATCAAGAAATGGAGACTAGACCCAGGATGGGAAAGTTTTAAAATGCAAAATAGAGGAATAGAGGATAATTAATATATACTATAACATAATGCATGTTATGATATATTACAATATACTATATCACAGTACAATATAATACGTTGCAATATATTACAATACAATATAATATGATTCAATGTGATAACATACATTATGTAAGATATAACATGATTTAGCATAACATATATACAATATATCTTATAACTATGTGTGTAAATGTAGATATAAATATTTACATATACACATGTGTGTGTGCATGTATGCATGCATATATTTTACCCTTGACAGAGGCAATGAGGAGATTTTTGGGCAGGAGAGTGTCATGATTACTGAGACTGAGATTCTTTAGCATTCTTCCTATAAATGACAATATATTTCACACATACTATAAGTCATTCTGATTTTTCCTCTCCTATGCCAATAAATGATGTCTGCTAAAAGATAAGCTTCTCATTTTGTGTCTGGAGCTATGATAAAATAATATCAGTGTATCTATGTTGACTTAATGCAAATACTTCCTTTAGAACAAGGACTTTTCTTTGAAAAGTGCGGCTCCAATAAGAAAACACAGGACTAAATTACACAAATACTTAACTGGAGAGAACAAAAGACAAAGACAGAATTGTTTTTGTAAGGTGAACCACTTATGCCTGTATTTGGACAATTAAATGTGTACTCTATTTGTATGAGTGATTTTCAGCTTCAGGAGAGAAGTGTATATGATAACTAAAAGGCACAGTGAATAGAACACAGGTCAGGAAGAATTGAGTTCAAAACCAGGCTCAGACACTAAGTAGCTGTGTGACCCTGGAAAAAAACACTTAACCCCTTTTTGCCTCAGTGTCTTCATTTATAAAATGCAGATAATAATAACAACTATCTCTCACGGTTCTTGTGAAGATAAAAATGAGATTATAATTATAACATGCCTGGCATATAGCAAATACCATACATATTAAATATTATTATTACAAAACTAACAACAAATACCATTTATATAGGCTAAATGTTTAAAATGTATTTTATATATGTTCTACTTTGATACTCACTACAACTATCTAGGGTACTATATGTATTTTATATTGCTAGTAGTATCTAATATAAATCTAAGCACAGAGTTTACGCTTAATAAATATTCGTTGGATTTAAACAAGCTAATCTTTTCTACTAGGTACTCAGTGGATGTTTTGGTTAACAAATCTTAACTACAACGACAATATCTCAGTGTTAAAATACACTATGATTTTTGGATCTGAACACTGAACCTCATTTGGAAAAAAATAAGAGAGAGATATCCTCCTTTTGATATGCTAATATTGGAACATATAGTTATCTCTTCAGCTTGTCTGATATTGGAATTTTCTGCCAAGAATCTCTCTATATACAAAGATTAAACATTTCTCTGAGGAATGCACAACATCATTATAGAGGAATCATGAGGTTAAAATGCTGCACAGAAGGTTGCAGAGTATCAGATACGGAGGAGGGATTGAGAGGATAAATCCTTACTCATTTAATGTGTCTGCCTCCCTCTTGCTAATGAAATTGATATGTAAAGTGCACTGAAAATAGGGATCGACATGAATTTTAAATATTCCTGTAGGAGTTATGTTGCATTCTGCAATGGAAAGTGATGGGTTACTGTAATTATACTTTAGACTTGTTTTTCACTGAAGATCCAAGTAAGCATAAAGGAACTTCAGTAAAATTGAAAATAGCAATCAATGATTTATTCTTAAGGAGACCATTAAAATATATATAACTAGCACTGTATCTTCTTTTTTGGGGGGAAAAATTACGGCCAATAATTTTGAATGAAATAATCATTTCATTAATGTTCAAGTCCAAAAGATTTTTATTTCAAATATGAATAAAACAATATCTTATTCATTCTGTTTAGCAACATAAATCATTTTCTTTTTTTGTATTAGTGATTTTATTTAATATTTTAGTTTTCAGCATTGATTTCCACAAAGTTTTGAGGTACAAAGTTTCTTCCTATTTCTATACTCCCCCCTATTTCCAAGACAGCATATATTCTGATTGTCTCATTCCCAGTCAGCTCTCCCCTCTTGCACCTCACCCCCCCCACCCATCCCTTTTCCCCTTACGTTCTTGTAGGGCAAGATAGATTTCTGTGCCCCATTCCCTGTACATCTTGTTTCCCGTATGCATGCAAAAAACAAGATTTTTTTTACAATTTTTTAAGCATCTACTTTTAAAATTTTGAGTTCTAAATTCTCTCCCCTCTTCCCTTCCCACCACCCACCCTCCCTAGGAAGGCAAGCAATTCAACATAGATCACACATGTATCATTATGTAAAACACTTCCACAATGCTCACGTTGTGAAAGGTTAACTGTATTTTCTTCCATCCTATCCTGCCCCACTTTATTCAATTTTCTCCCTTGATGGTGTCCTTTTTCAAAAGTGTTTGCTTTTGCTTACCTCCTCCCCATATCTGCCCTCCTTTCTGTCATCCCCCCCTTTTCAATCAACTTCCCCTTACTTTACTGTGGAGTAAGATACCCAATTGACTGTGTATGTTATTCCTTCCTCAAGTCAAATCCGATGAGAGCAAGATTATCTCGTTCCCCCTCACCTGCCCCCTCTTCCCTTCCTACAGAACTACTTTTTCTTGCCACTTTTATGTGAAATAATTTACACCATTCTATCTCTCCCATTCACCCTCCCTCAATATATTCCTCTCTCACCCCTAAAATTTGTTTCATTTTTTTAGATAAAATCCTTTCATATTCAACTCATCCTGTGCCTTCTGTCTACATTCCCTTCAACTCCCCTAATACTGAGAAAGGTCTCATGAATTGCACACATCATTTTTCCATGTAGGAATGTAAACATAACAGTTCAACTTTAGTAAGTCCCTTGTGAATTTTCTTTCTTGTTTACCTTTTTCATGCTTCTCTTGATTCTTGTATTTGAAAGTCAAATTTTCTATGCAGCTCTGTTCTTTTAATTGAGAAACCTTGAGAGACCTCTATTTTATTTAAAAAAAACATTTTGCCTTGGAGCATGATACTCAGTTTTGCTGGGTAGGTGATTCTTGTTTTTAATTGTAGCTCCTTTGTTTTGTGTGGGTTTTTTTGGCAGGGCAATTGGGGTTAAGTGTATTGACCAAGGTCACACAGCTAGTACAACAAGTGTCTGAGGTCGGATTTGAACTCAGATCCCCTCCTGACTCCAGGGCTGGTGCTCTCCTCACTGAACCACCTAACTGCCCCTAATTGTAGCTCCTTTTAACTCTGGAATATCATATTCCAAGCCCTTTGATCCTTTAAAGTAGAAGCTGCTAGATCTTGTATTATTCTGATTGTGTTTCCACAATACCCAAATTGTTTCTTTCTGGCTGCTTGCAGTATTTTCTCTTTGATCTGGGAGCTCTGGAATTTGTGACAATATTCGTAGGAGTTTTCTTTTGGGGATCTTTTACAGGAAGAAATTGGTGGATTCTTTCAATTTCTATTTTACCCTCTGCCTCTAGAATATCGGGGCAGTTTTCCTTGATAATTTCCTGAAAGATGATGTCTAGACTCTTTGTTTTGATCATGGCTTTCAGGTAATCCAATACTTTTTAAATTATCTCTCCTGGATCTATTTTCCAGGTCAGTGGTTTTTCCAATGAGATATTTCATATTTTCTTCCATATTTTTTTAATTCCTTTTGTTCTGTTTTATAATATCTTGTTTTCTCATAAAGGCACTATCTTCCACTTGCTCCAATCTAATTTTTAAGGTGGTACTTTCTTCAGTGGTCTTTTGGACCTCCTTTTCCATTTGGCTAATTCTGCCTTTCAAGGCATTCTTCTCCTCATTGACTTTGTGTAGCTCTTTTGAAATTTGGGTTAGTCTGTTCTTTAAGGTGTTATTTTCTTCAGTATTTTTGGGTGTTCTTTAGGAAGTCATTGAATTGTTTTTCATGGTTTTCTTGCATTATTCTCATTTCTCTTCCCTATTTTTCCCTTACTTCTCTTACTTGGTTTTCCAAATCCTTTTTGAGCTCTTCCATGGCCTGAGCCCAATGCATATTTTTCTTCAAGGCTTTTGATGTAGGCTCTTTGACTTTGTTGACTTCTTTAGGCTGTATGTTTTGGTCTTCTTTGTCACCAAAAAAGGAATCTGGAGTTTGAGTTTGAGTCTGAATTTGAGTCTGACATCATTTTCCCTGCCTGTTCATGTTCTCAGCCAACTACTTGACCCTTGAGCTTTTTGTCAGGATATGTAGAGCTTGTAGAGTAGAGAGTACTTTGTCCTGAGCTTTAGGGTCCAAGCACTGCTGTTTTCACAGCTACTTCTACTCCACTGTCACCCCAGGCTCTGTCACAGCAGCACTCCTCCTCCCCCCAGAACTGCCAACCAGGACCAAACAGGGCACAGCAAGAGAATCTGCCTTTGTGCCCACAAGGTGCTCCTTGTACTCTCACTCTGATCTGCTGGTAGAATCCTCCTACCATGTGAGCCAGGTACTCAGGAAGCAACTGACACTGGTGCTCTGGAAGCAGCCTCAGATACTTCCTCATGCTGCTATTACTACCACTATACCACTTCCTCCACCCCCAGACCTGGCAGCTGACCACTCTGAACTCTATCCTGCAGTTTACCCCTAACCTGCTCTTTGGTGTTTGTGGGTTGAGAAATGTGGTAACTGCCACAGCTCACCCTGTTTCATGGCCCCAAGGCCTGTTCTGGCTGGCTTTCTCAGGGTCTGGTCTGTCCTGGCGTGGCTGCCCTCCACTCTCAGCACCATGCAATAGACCCTTCCTGGCAACCATCCAGGCTCTCCCGGGCTGGAGACCTGTTTCCCTCTGCTATTTAGTGGGTTCTGCAGCTGTAAAATTTGTTCACAGCCATTTTTAACAGGTGTTTGGAGGGATTTGGTGGGGAACCTAAGCAAGTCCCTGCTTTCCAACTGCCATCTTGGCTCTGCCTTCTTAACATAAATCATTTTCATGACAAATGATATTTCTATTTGTTTATGTATACCAACAAAAGACATTACCAAAAAATTGATTAGGAGAGGAAGACTGCTTTCAATGAAACACTAAAAAAAATTAATATTGACTGGCAGGATCAGAGCTTCAAATCATAGTATAGATTTTTTTAATTTTTAAATTTTTATGTATTAAATAAGTCACCTGATATTATTCACTGCACTTTGTGACAATATACATCAATTTTTTGCATGTAACCTCCTTTCTCTGTACTGAGGCGAGAGAGGTATGTTTCATTATCTGTCTTCTGAGGCTAGGGTTCATTTTTAGAAGTAATCAGCTGTTTGTGTTTTCATTTACATTATTGTAGTGATTACATAATTGCTTATCCTTATTGTGATTTATGCATTCTGCTTATATTCTTACAAGTTATCTCAAGTTTCTCCATTTTTAAAAATTTCTTTGTTTCTAATGACATAGTATTATGCATTTCCATATGATAGTTTGCTTAGTCAATACAAGACAAATGGGCACCACTGTTTCTTGTTTATTTTTTAAACCAACACAAAAGTGCTGATATGAATATTTTTGTACGTTTGGGTCTTTATGTCTTTAATATCCTTGGTATGTATGCCTTCAGGTATAGGTAGCTACACTTTATGTTCGTGTGTGTATAAACTTTTTCCATGTAATATAATGATGTTCTGAGAAAATCCTACAGAGTCAACTAAAATTTCATCAAAAAAAGAATGGTGATATCAAAGTCGAATAAATCCATATAAATTATCAGCTTTTCTCTATATTACCAATAAAATATAACAGGAAGACATTGGGAAATTTCATTTAAAATCACTAAAAATATATAAAATCACTAGGAATCAACTTATCAAGAATCTACAAAAGCATATAAATATATTTATAGGAATTAAAAAAACTGACAAAATATTAATTGATAATGGTAAGCCTGAACCAATAATATAAAATGACAATACTTACTAAATTATTTTATGTATCCAGTGCCATGCCAATTAAACGGACAAAAAAATTACTTTCTAGAACTAGAAGAACAATATCATTATTCACAGGGAAAAGTGAAATTTTGAGAATGTAAAGGGAAATAGTGATTTTTAAAAGCATGAAGAAAGGGAAATTGATTATATTAGATCTCAAACTATACTACAAGTAGCAAAAACAGTGGAATAAGTTTAGTAGACAATATACCCAAAGAAATAAACCTATTAGTCAGTAAATGTAAAGAAAATAACCATTAGGTAAGGATTCACATTTTGAAAAAATTAATGTGAATACTTGAAAATCATAGAGTGCAAATTATGTTTAAATAAACATTTTATTTATATTTATACTTTTTAAAATTTATATCATAGTAAGGTTTACCCCCACCTTTCTTATGAGGTCACCCATTATTAATAAGAATCTTAGATGTACATTTTACATATATAAAAGGTAAACAGTTTGTCCTCATAAATCAACCTCATACTTCTCTTGATTCTTGTATGTGAAATCTTCTATTAAGTTGAGGATTATTTTTACAAAGTCTGAAAGTCTGAGAGTTCATCAAATGTCCATTTATTTTAATTCAAAATAATATTTAACTTTGCAAGGAATGATATTTTTGGCTGGAGCCCCAGTTTTTTGCTCTTGTGTTCCAAGACCTGTGGTCCTTTAATGCCTGCACTGCTAGGTCTTGTGTAATTCTGATTGTGGAACCCTCATATTTAAGTTGTTTTAACCTTGATGCTTTTAATATTTTATCCTTGATCTAGGGGTTTCAGAATTTGACTATGATATTCCTATGAGTTTTCCTCATAGGATCTCTTTTAAGTGGTATTTGATGGATTTTTTTTTCTATTTCTACTTCTCTGCCTTGCTCTAATGCTTCAGGACAATTTTCTTTAATTATTTCTTGTATTATTTTATCAACTTTCTTTTTTTGAACATAACTTTCAGTTAGTCCAATCATTTTTATACTTTCTCTTCTTGATCTATTCTCCAAATCTGTTGTTTTTCTTATAAGATGTTTCAGTTTCTCCTCTATTTTTTCATTATTCATATTTTGTTTAATTATTTCTTGGTCTCTTATAACTTTGCTGGATTCACTTTGCCCAATTCTAATTTTCAGGGTGTTATTTTCCTCCTTAAGATTCTGGATCTCTTTTTCTAATTGGGTGACTTTCCTTTCCTAATTTTCTTGTTTTTTCTTGGATTATTCTTAATTTCTTTTTAGTTTTTCCTCCATCTCTGTCATTTGATATTTAAAGTCTTTTTAAAGATTGTCTGTAAATTCTTTTTGGGTAGGTGACAATTTGACATTACTCTTTGGGGGGTTCTTCATTAATCTTTTCTGAAGATGAACCCCAGTCATCTCTATTCCCATAATAGTTTTCTATGGTTGGATTATTTCTCCTTTGCCTGTGCATTTTTTTTGTGATAATAGCTTGATTTTCACAATCCCCTGTAGCCCTGTGGTATGGGAAATGGTGCCTTTTGCCCCAGATCTTCAGTTCTTCCCTCCAGGCTGGAACCAAAGCAAAACCTCCAATGTCCTGTAAGTGCCCATAGTCAGGGGCTTTCTGCCCCACTGCTTCTGCACTCACCAGATCTGTGGTGGTTCCTTCTTGCCCCCACAACCCTTTGCAGAATAGCTAAGTCTGGTGTTCCTCATCAGCAGAGGTTCCCTCAATCTTCCTGGGCTCAAATGCCCTACTCCCCTCACTATCCCAGGGTGACAAGTTCCTCTGGCTGGGGCTGAGGCAACCTCTCAAACCATTAATCCCAGGATTTGCCCCTAGTTGTTTAAATGCCCCTTGTTGTGAAAATGGAGCCTAGCCTGGAGGTATTTACTCTTCCCTAGACCCAACCTGTTCCTGGACTTTTTCTTTGGATCTTCTCAAATTGTCCCAAGAAGGCCTGGATTGTGCCCCTATTCTTCTTTGTCTCCACCCATACTTTGTTCACTCTAAGGTGCTATTTTAACTCTTTTATGGGGGAAAATCTTGAGAGCTTGGAATTTTATGACCTACTCCATCTTCCCAGAATTCTATTCAACATTAATTTTTGTAAGTTTGGAATTCTATTTTTTTTTCCTTCCTCCATCATCTAAAAGATAGCAAACAACCTGATATAGTTTATACATGTACAATTGTATTAAACTTATTTTCACATTGTCATGTTGTGAAAGAAGAATCACAACACAAGGAGAAATATGCAATAAAGAAAAAACCAAAAAAAGTGAAAATAGCATACTTCAATATGCATTTCAACTCCATAGTCCTTTCTCTGGATGTGGTTAGCATTTTGTATCATGAGGCTCTTGGAATTGTTTTGGATCATTGCATTTCTGAGAAGAGCTACATCTATCATGGTTGATCATCTCACAATGTTGCTATTACTGTGTACAATATTCTCCTGTTTCTGCTCAATTCACTTAACATCAGTTCCTGTGGAAAAATATGGCAAAATTTGGTTGCCTGGAGAAGATTACCAGTATTGTACATCAGTTCCATGACAGCATGCTTGCGTGGTTCTGGACAATGGATGATGCTCTCATGCTTTCTCAGTCACCACTTGTATTAAACAGTTGTGTACTTGCTTCCATGATTTTTAGTATGATGTTTTCAGCAATGTGATCAGACACCTTCAACTAGGATGAAAACAGCACCAACTGCTGCACTGAGAGTAAATTATTTGACATGAAAAGATTATAAGCCAAGACTAAAGTGGAGGGAGAATTGGCACATGTTTTCTTTTTAATTTTCAGATGATTGTGCACTCAATGCACCCTCTTAGATAGAGATGGAACAAAGTATGGATTGTTCCTCTTCTGCTTGTGCTAATTTTGGCCTAATAGCTGACACCAAGAAAACACAGGTTCTCCAGCTGCTAGCACCACACCATTCATATGTAGAACCATCAGTTATGCCAAATAGAGAAATATTGAATGCTGTGCATAAGTTCACATACCTCAGCATTATGATTTCCAAGGATGTGCATAGATGTTGAGGTTGATATGCACATCACTAGGGCTAGCTCAGTGTTTGGGAGGCTCTGAAGGAAAGCTTGAAAAAGAAGAGGTATTCAACTGCCTACCAAACTGAATGTGTATAAAGCCATTGTGGTGATCTCATTGTTGTATGCCTATAAAACCTGGACAGTACAACAGCTCCATACCATGAAACTGTCTTAGGAATATTCTGAAGATCACATGGTAAGATCAAGTACTAGAATAAATTTCTAAGCATTCAAACTCAACTGTAGACAGTGCAACTCTGATGTACTAGCCACAGTGTTCAAATGCCAAATATACATTTTCCTAAAAGGCTATTTGAAAGAGAATTCACACAAGGCAAGCACACTCCTGGAGGCCAGAAGACAGTGCAAGGACATGCTCAAGGTCTCTCTGAAGAACTTTGGTATTTATTGCATGACATGGGAGGCACTGGCAAAGGACTACCCAGCTTAGCACGCCCACATCAAAGAAAACACAGTGCTCTATGAGTGAAGCAGCATTACAATAGCTCAAAAGAAACATGAGATCCACTCCAAATGTTCATGTAGACTACTTCTACCTGCCCTATGGTAGAGCTTTCCAAACTCATATTGGCTGATCAGTCATAGTCAAATACACTGTGCTTTAACTCCAACATAGTAATGCCATTTTAGTCGTCTTTGAGAATGATGTACAACAATTAACCAAATATTACTAGGCCTATATCCCCAAAGAGATTATGATAATGTTTGCAAAGTTGTTAATACATATAGTAACACTTTCCATATTGTGCTGATTCTTTTAAGCACCCAAGGCTAGAAGACTTGATGTTGAGCAAAAAATTTTGAGAAAAAAAGGGTTTTTTTCCAGGTTATTTTATAAAAAGGATTGGAACTCAGAGCTAATTGAATAATGAACAACATTGTATATTTCTATTATTTAAGAGGAAATAATAGAACATACAATTTGATTGCTTTAGAACCTAAAATTATTATTATTAATATTGTCATTATCATTAATAACAATGTAATAAGTCATCTTAACCTGAGCGATGGAGTTTTTATGTAGCTCTTGACTAGCATAATGTAACAAAGCCCAAATTATACTCACAAATCCTACAAAAGATAATTAGTCCAAAAAACTGTGAGCCATAATTCATGATGATCTTCTAGAACATTTAGACCAATCTCTACCTTCATCTAGAGAGCATAAAAAGTTTTGTACTCCAATGTCCCTCACTTCATTAGTTATTTCAATTTTTAGGAGATTTTTGTTCTGAGGGTTGTGGGATGAACCATCAAATTATTTTCATGTATTCTTTTCAGTGTCATAAGTAATTTTTAGTTTAAAAATATTGATATTCTTTGGGCACTTATCTATTGAGAAAAGGTATATAGGCTTAAATATTTGTGCCATTTCTCTATATACCATTGATATCAGACTTTTATCAGTGATATGTGATCTGTAGTTACTTCCCACTTGATATTTTCCACCTTCCACAGTTGCGTTAACTTTCTTTGTGCAATAATTTTAAAATTTTACATTGAAAAAAATATGTATTTTTTCTTTTATTGCTAATTAATTCTCTCTTCACCAAAATTTAAAAGATAAATTCTCTACTCTTCCATTTTTTTCAGATTATTTAACTTTTTTTTCCAGAAAGGACACATCCATTTGGGTTTATTATATTATATGGTGTAAGATTGAAACTCATTTGTGTGTATATGTTTGTATGCACATGCATGCATATGTGTGTGTGAGTATGAGATACTGCTTTCCACTTTTTGCAGGAGTTAGCTGTGAATAGAATTCTTCGCACGATGTTTTTCTATCTCATTTGATAAAATACTACAGTACTGCAGCTTCCAGATCTTACTTGTATATGCTACTGATTTACTTTTCTAATTTTGAGCAGTAAAATTTTGATTTGATGACTATTGTAGTTGAGCTGAAAATACTATTCCCCTTATTTTTTGCTTTGTTTTCATACTTTCCTTTAAAGTATTGACCTCTAAGCCTTAAAATGAATTTTCTAATTGTTTTTAGTTTAATAAAGTAACCGATAAACAGCTTAATCAATTAACAATTTAATTAAGAAAATGTAAAATTCATAAATTAATTTAAGCAGTATAGAACATTTTACTATCTTTTATCATAGTACATTTTACCATAGTTTTAAATGTTTATCATTTTACTATAGGCTTTTTATAGTTATATTTATACATTTTCAATGTATCTTTACAGGTTTAATATTAGATATTTTTGCATGTGTTAGTTGTTTTGAATGAGATTTTCCTCTCCTTATTTCCATATGTACTTTTGTAATTCATAGAAAAGTGTATTTGTGCATTTATGTTGTTAACTTATTTTTTCTGAAACTAATAATTGCTACAAGTAGCCACGTCACTGACAATCTAAGATTTTCTAATTAAATTGTCAAATGCCTGTGAGCAATATTAGGTCTCTTGTGTTATCAATGTAGCTAATTTTTCTATAACAATGAAATTAGTAGTCAGGAAGGGGCATCATTGCTTTGCCTTTAGTAATTGGAAAATTTTCCAAGATTTACTAATTGCATATAAAACTAGCTTTCTGATGTAGATATATACTTTAATTAATGTTGAAAATGGTCCTTGAAGGTTAAAATTTCTTTTCTGCATATTAATATATTTATGGAACTTCTATTATTTGTTACTAATTATAATATTTTTCTAAGATTAAATGTTAAAACATTGTGGTAAATATATTTATAATGAAATATTTATTGTATTATTTCCTGTGTTTCATTTCTGAACTCTCATATTTTCATTATGAATGATTAAATTCTTCTAATCTTTTAAAGCTTTATTTTTTTTCTTCTGTAGAATTATGGTTTGTTCAAGTTATTCTTGAATAATCCTTTTACTTTGTATTTAAAAATATTTTCTCTAATTTCCTCTTTTTATTGATTTTTTAACATTGTCTTGTGAGATACTGATTATGGTTTCTTGGTAATTGAACTTTTCTTTTGACCTCCTAATATTTTTTTTTCATTAAAAGCTTTTGTATTGGTTATGATATTATCTGACATTTTTAATTTGTGATTCCTTTCACGGAGAGAATTCAATTCTCTTTGCATTTTGTCTTTGCCATCTGGTCCTAATCATTTTGGGTGATTTCCCTTTATGACTTCTTGAATCATGTTTTCCAGGGGTTTTCTTTTTGTTTGTTTGTTTGTTTTTGGTTATTACTTTGGGAAAGCTAATGATTATTAAATGTGCTTTCCCTGACTTATCTTCTTAATCAGTTTTTAAAATACTAGACACTTACTATGCTAGTCTAATTTTTCAGTTCTTTACCTTATTTCTAATATTTTTACTTATGATATGTTGGAATCTTTGAGATCTCTTTATCTAATTTTGCTTTCAAGGAATTCAATATTTGGGTCATACTTTCCATTTTCTCTTCTCACCACTCTGGGACCCATTTTCCTCATCACTAGCATGATAGAGTTGTACCATATCTCCTCTAAGATCTGTTCCAAACCTTAATTTATGATTCTGGATCAAAATAATTATAATTGTTCTATTGACAAATAATTCAAATTTAGCAACTTACATCATTTCTTCTTTGTTGAAGTTTAACTTTACATACTTTATTACTTCTGTTTTGTAGTCCATATGGTAAATCATTCTCTCCCCACCCACCCCCCAGGTTCTACTTATTTATATTTCAGAGTTACACTCTTTTCTGGATTTACCTTTTGATATTCTCTACAGTATAAATTACATTATTTCTTCATTATATTTAGAGTAGCCCATTTTCTCCTATCACAACCCAGGCTCTACCCTCTCTTGCATTCTTGGAAAGGGTGGAGAAGCCTTGTCTACTTGTGTCGTTGTTATAGTCTTTGTATCATTGCCTTGATGTAGTTCTAAATGGGTGATTTCTAGCCTCATTCCCTGTTTCTTTCAGCAGCCTTGTTCAGGGATGAGGATTTGGAGAAAAATTTGGACCACATTCTACCCTCTGCCTCAATCCTTAGGGGCTACCTCTGTCTCCATGTGTTCCAATTTGGGTAATTATCTTGATTCTGTTTCTCCTTCCTTTTTCTTTCACAAAGCCCAGGAGTTAGCTTTGAATTATGGGAGGGCAATGGCAAGTCCCAAAAAACTATTAGATATAATGCTGACTTTAACCTTTTAGATGATCATAGATAACTCTTGTCTTACCTTGGACTCTTTGATCCACTAGGTATCGGAGAACAAGATATTTTCAGATTTCCCATGGAGTCTTCTGACATCCTGATACTCAGGCAAAAATCTTGCTAATTCAGTCTCCTTTTACTGAAAAACAGGCTGATTCCAGGCCCCTTAATTATAGCCTTCTAAGTCTTCTAGCCACCTTCTGGTACAATCCTGGACTGTATGGAGGAGCTTATTTTATTTTCCTTCAGCTTTCTTAGGATTATTTAAAAATGTTGGCTGGGTAAGGGTTTTTTTTTTGCATGAACTAAGCTTGGTAATGACTTTTCAGGTCTTCATTTTTACAGGAGGTTGCATTCTTTTCTATTTTCATTCTCAGTGCTTAGAATGTTTGGTACATACTAAGCACATAAAATGCATTTTATTCATTCATTATCATACTGATGGAGGTTGATGTGAATCCGGAAAATGATTTGAGCTTATGCACAGCTAGGTATAAAACTGATATGTGAGAAGTTAATTCTCTTTTTAAATCTTGAGCTCTTGAAAACCAGACATCTAATCTAATCATTGGTCTTATTGTTGAGAGTCTCTCATTTTGACCATTTCTTTTTTCATATTACTTTCAGCCTCTGAGTATTTCTAAGAAGATTGTTGATCCAGCTAACTCCTGGTATCAACAAGATTCTCTTATTACCTCATTGACTTCATTTGCACAAGGGATGATTTGATCTTCATCATAAACCTTCTGCTATTGTCCTTGACTGTTCCATAGAGGGGAAGAAAAGCAACATGATTGGATGAGAATTGAGCAACATGAATTCATTGAGAATTACAATAGAAAATTTAAAAAAAAAAACTCTTAATTGTGTTTTGATGTCACCTTCATTTCCAAATATTTACCTTTTCTCCTCCTTCCTGAGTCACTGCTTTTATTTGAAAAAAAAAAATAAAGAAAAGTAAAAAAAAAAGAGTCCATAAAAATGAATGAGTTTATCAATTGTATCTGGTAGTTTATACAACATTCCAAGCCTATAATACCCTTCTTCTACAGAGAAAGAAGGATATGCATTTTTTCAAATATAGAGCTAGGGGAATAGTCAATAGAGTACAAGAGTTAGAATAAACAAACCTATGTTGAAGTGTTATCCTAGACAATTATTAGCTGTGTGATGCTGAGCAAGTCACTTAAGCATCTAAGCCTCAGTTTCTTCTGTAAAATAAAGGAATTGAACCTGAAATTCTCTAAAGTCTCTTATAATTCTTTTTTTTTATTTTAAATGCAATTTATTTATTTAACATATTTGGTTTTCAGCATTGATTTTCACAACAGTTTGAATTACAAATTTTCTCCCCATTTCTACCCTCCCCCCCCACTCCAAGATGGCGTATATTCTGGTTGCCCTGTTCCCCAGTCAGCCCTCCCCTCTATCACCCCCCTCCCCTCTCATCCCCTTTTCCCTTCCTTTCTTGTAGGGCAAGATAAATTTCTACGCCCCATTGCCTGTGTATCTTATTTTTTAGTTGCATACAAAAAGTTTTTTTGTTTTTGAACATCTGATTTTAAAACTTTGAGTTCCAAATTCCCTTCCCTCTTCCCTTCCCACCCACCCTCCCTAAGAAGTTGAGCAATTCAACCTAGGCCACACATGTATTATTATGTATAACCCTTCCACAATACTCATGTTGTGAAAGGCTAACTACATTTTGCTACTTCCCAACCCATCCCGCTTTATTTAATTTTCTCCCTTGACCCTGTCCCCTTTCCAAAGTGTTTGTTTTGATTACCTCCACCCCCATCTGCCCTCCACTCCATCATCCCCCCGCCTTTTATTTTTTTTTTATCTTCCTCCCTCTTCTTTCCTGTGGGGTAAGATACCCAACTGAGTATGTATGGTATTCCCCCTCAGGCCAAATCTGATGAGAGCAAGGTTCACTCATTCCCCCCTCACCTGCCCTCTCCCCTCCTCCCATAGAACTGCTTCCTCTTGCCACCTTTATGCGAGATAATCCACCCCATTCTATCTCTCCCTATCTCCCTCTCTCAGTATGTTACTCTCTCATCCCTTAATTTCATTTTATTTCTTTTAGATATCTTCCCTTCATCCTCAACTCACCCTGTGTCTGCTCTCTCTCTTTTACATATATATATATACACATACATACACATACATACATATACACATAGATACATACATACATACACATTCACTTATATATGTACTTAAACATATATATATATATATATATATATATATATGCATATATATATATATGCATATTCCCTTCAACTACCCTAATACTGAGGTCTCATGAATCATACTCATCATCTTTCCATGTAGGAATGTAAACAAAACAGTTCAACTTTAGTAAGTCCTTTGCAATTTCCGTTTCTTGATTACCTTTTCATGCTTCTCTTGATTCTTGTGTTTGAAAGTCAAATTTTCTATTCAGTTCTGGTCTTTTCACTGAGAAAGCTTGAAAGTCCTCTATTTTATTGAAACTCCATATTTTGCCTTGGAACATGATACTCAGTTCTGCTGGGTAGGTGATTCTAGGTTTTAATCCTAGCTCCATTGACCTCCGGAATATCGCATTCCAAGCCCTTCGATCTCTTAATGTAGAAGCTGCCAGATCTTGGGTTATTCTGATTGGGTTTCCACAATACTCAAATTGTTTCTTTCTGGCTGCTTGCAATATTTTCTCCTTGATCTGGGAGCTCTGGAATTTGGCAACAATATTCCTAGGAGATTTCTTTTTGGGATCTATTTGTGGAGGCGATCGATGGATTCTTTCAATTTCTATTTTGCCCCGTGGCTCTAGAATATCAGGGCAGTTCTCCTTGATAATTTCCTGAAAGATGGTATCTAGGCTCTTTTTTTGATCATGGCTTTCAGGTAGTCCAATAATTTTTAAATTATCTCTCCTGGATCTATTTTCCAGGTCAGTGGTTTTTCCAAGGAGATATTTCACATTGTCTTCCATTTTTTCATTCTTCTGGTTCTGTTTTATAATATCCTGATTTCTCATAAAGTCACTAGCTTCCACTTGCTCCAATCTCATTTTTAAAGTAATATTTTCTTCAGTGGTATTTTGGACCTCCTTTTCCATTTGGCTAATTCTGCCTTTCAAGGCATTCTTCTCCTCATTGGCTTTTTGGAGCTCTTTTGCCATTTGAGTTAGTCTATTTTGTAAGGTGTTGTTTCCTTCAGTGTATTTTTCAGTATTTTTTTGGGTCTCCTTTAGCAAGTCATTGACTTGTTTTTCATGGTTTTCTCGCATCCTTCTTATTTCTCTTCCCAATTTTTCCTCTACTTCTCTAACTTGCTTTTCCAAATCCTTTTTGAGTTCTTCTATGGTCTGGGGCCAGTTCATGTTTTTCTTGGAGGCTTTGGTTGTAGGCTCTATGACTTTGTTGTCTTCTTTAGGCTGTATGTTTTGGTCTTCTTTGTCACCAAAGAAAGAATCCAAAGTCTGAGACTGAATCTGGGCGCGTTTTCGCTGCCTGGCCATATTCCCAACCAACTAACTTGACCCTTGAGTTTTTCAGTGGGGTATGACTGCTTGTAGATTACAGAGTTCTATGTTCTACGTTTGGGGGGGAGGTGCCAGCTCTGTCAGAGCCGCACTCCTCCTTCCCCAAGGACCCCCAGTCCAGACTGGGCTCAGATCTTCGGCAGGCTGTGCACCCCTGCTGTGATCCGCCACTTAATTCCTCCCACCAGGTGGGCCTGGAGCCGGAAGTAACAACAGCTGTAGCTGCCCCACCTCCGCTGCCCCAGGGGCTGGAAGCCGAACCGTGAACTCCTTCCACTCCCGCAGCTTTTCCCACTAACCTTCTCCGCAGTCTTTGGTGTTTGTGGGTCAAGGGGTCTGGTAACTGCCGCAGCTCACATATTCAGGGCGCTAGGGCCCCCTCCGCCCGGCTTCTGGTCTGGATCATCCACGCCGCCCAGGCTGGGCTCTGCTCCACTCCGTTCCCAGCTCCCAGCTCCCAGCTCCGTGTGGAATAGAGCTCACCCAGAGACCATCCGGGCTGTCCTGGGCTGGAGCCCTGCTTCCCTCTGCTGTTCTGTGGGTTCTGCCGTTCTAGAATTGGTTCAGAGCCATTTTTATAGGTTTTTGGAGGGACTTGGGTACGGAGCTCACTCTAGTCCGTGCTTACCAGCCGCCATCTTGGCTCCACCCCCCCCCCTCTTATAATTCTAATATCTATCCTATGATCATATTTTGGAAGAGTTACTTTTGTACTTTCCCAACACTGAACAAGGAAAGTGAGTGAACACCATGCTCTCTCCCCTTGTTGCCTCCAGAAAAGAAAACAAACAAACAAGTGAACAATGAAACCCAGGATTAATAAGCAAAATATCCTTGTGCTCATTTGGTTTACTATATTAGAGAAATTATTCTTTGTTTTCTCTTAAATAAATCAAAAGCCAAAGTAGGAGAAAAAGTAATACTGATTATATATCTTGTTTAGAGATGTTTTGTTACCACCTGCTGAAAATAGATGGTCTACTAAGAAGTTCAGCAACAAAATTTTATACCCCTTGCATAAGATGTTCTTCGTTGTTTATATTTTGTTTGTTAGAAAAGCCTTGTATAAGTATACACACACACACACACACACACAGAGGTATATGTATATATGTATGTGTGTGTGTTTCTTGTAAGAATAGGGTGTCTCTTGAGTTGTCTGTAAGGCATTTGTTTCTTCTTCAGAAGCTAAGTCTGTTTTGTGGTGAACCCTCATCTTAGACAACAATTAGCACCACTGCAGACAGGTCCCTTCTCATCCATCACCTGAAACGGTGATCTTCAAGCTTGCTTGCATCTACTTTGCCCTCATCCTTCACAGTGAGGAGGTTACAGTCTTGGACGATAAAATTAATGCCCTCATTAAGTCAACTGGTGTAAATGTTGAACCATTCTGACTTTTGGCAAAGGTCCTGTCCAATGTAAACAAAGGAAGTCTCATCTGCAATGTAGAAATTGATGGACCTGCTTCAGCAGCTGGTGGTACTGCCCCTCTTGGAGTGCTGCTCCTGCTAGTACAGCAACCTCTGCAGAGGAGAAAAAGAAAAAACAAACAAACAAGCAAACAACAACAATGAAAGAATCCAAGGATCCAATGATGACATGGGCTTTGTTTTGTTTGACTAAATATTTTTTGTATCATTGAGTAAGAAGCTTAGCTTTAAAAAAAGAATACTGCAGAATACTTTTTCCCTCTTTGGAAGTTAATTTATATATTGCTAAATTGTGATTTAGGGAGTTTGTGAGTATTCCTTACACTAAGGAGCAAATTTTCTCTAAATGAGTAACTTTTGTGGTAAGTCAATGGCCATTAGAGGGAAATAAGAAACAACTCATACACAGAATATCTGAAAGCAAATTAATTGGGATAATTTAAACTAATTTTTCTTGTTTAGTATTTTATTTTTCTCCAGTTACATATAAAAATCTTAACATTTGTTTTTAAAGCTTTGAGATCCAAATTCTCTCTCTTCCTCCCTTCACACCCCACTCATGAGAAGGCAAGCAATTCAATATACATTTATAGTCATATAAAATATATTCAAAAATTAGTCACAGACAAAAATGAACCTCAAGAAAAATAAAGTAAAAAATGCTTCAATCTGTATTCAGACACCATCACTTCTTTTTCTGGGGATGAATAACATGTTTTTCACCATAAATCCTTCAGAATAGTTTGGATAATTTTATTTTTAGGAATAGCTAAGTCATTCACAGCTGATTCTCTGACAATATTTACTGTTACTTTGTACATAGTACATGTCACTTTGCATCAGCCCATGTAAATCTTTCCAGGTTTTTTGGAGAGCATCCTGCTCTTCATTTCTTAGAGCACAATACTATTCCATCACAACCACATGCCAACATTTGTTCAGCCATTCTTCAATTGATGGACAGGCCCTCAGTTTCCACTTTTTTGCCACCAGAAAAGACCTGCTATAAATATTTTTGTACCCACAGACCATTTTGCTTTGTTTGAATCTCTTCTATGATACAGAACTAGTAGTGGTATTGTTAGGTCAAAGTGGATGATTGGTTTTATAGCCCTTTGGGCATAGTTTGTTATTGCTCTACAGAATGGTTGAATCAGGTCATATTTCCACCAACAGTAAATTAATGTCTTATTTTTCCCACATCCCCTCCAAAATAGGTTGTTTTCCTTTTCTGTCCTATAAGCCAATCTAAAAGGTTTGTGGTAGTAGCTCAGAATTGTTTTAATTTGAATTACTCCAATCAATAGTGAGTTACAGTATTTTTCATATGGCTATAGATAGCTTTGATTACTTCATCTGAAAACTGTTCATAACTTTTTATCATTTATTAATTGGGGAAGGGCTCTCATTTTTATAAATTTGACTCAATTCTCTATATTTTGGAGAAATGAGGCCTTTGTAAGAGAAACTTCCTTCAAAAACTTTTCAGTTATGATTACTAACAATATTTCCCTCCACCCTATTTTCCCCTCTGTTTATTCTATTCCCTCTCTCTTTTCACCCTGTCCCTGGTTAAAAGTGTTTTCCTTCTGACAACTGACTTCCCCAATCTGTCCTTCCTTCTACAAGTACGCTCCTTTCTCTTATCCCATTCACCTCCTACTTTTCTGTAGAGTAAGATAGATTTCTATACCCAATTCAGAGTATATGCTATACCTTCTTTGAGTCAATTCTGATGAGAGTAAGATTCACTCACTTCCTCTGACATCCCACATCTTCCCCTCCACTGTAAAAGCTTTTTCTTGTCTCTTTTACGTTTTGTAATTTACCCCAATTCTACCCCTTCCTTTCCCTTTCCCCCAGTGCATTCCTCTGTCACCTCTCAATTTTTTAAAAGATCTCATCCCTTCATATTCAACTCACACCTGTGCCCTCTGTCTATACACACACACACACACACACACACACACACACACACACACACACATATATATATATATATATATATATATATATATATATATATATGGATAGATAGATAGATAGATAGATAGATAGATAGATAGATAGATATTCTTTCTAACTGCCCTAATAATAAGAAAGCTCTTATGAATTACAAATATCATCTTCCCATGTAGGAATGCAACCAGTTTAACCTAAGTCCTTTATGATTTGTCTTGCCTGTTGACCTTTTTATGTGTCTCATGAGTCTTGTATTTGAAAGTCAATTTTTCTCTTTAGTTCTGGTCTTTTCTTCAGGAATGCTTGAAAGTCCTGTATTGAATTGAATGCCCCTTTTTTCCCCTGAAGAATTATATTCTGTTTTGCTGGGTTGATGATTCTTGATTTTTATCCTAGCTCTTTTGACCTCTGGAATATCATATTTCAAGCTCTCTGAGCCCTCACTAAAGAAGCTGCTCAATCTTGTGTTATCCTGATTGTGTTTTCACAATACTTGAATTGTTTCTTTCTGACTGCTTGCACCATTTTCTCCTTGACCTGGGAACTTTGGAATTTGGCTATAATATTCCTCAGAGTTTTTATTTTGAGATCTCTTTCATAAGAAGATTGGAGGATTCCTTCAATTTCCATTTTACCCTCTGGTTCTAGGATATCAGGACAATTTTTCTTGGTAATTTCTTGAAAGATAATTTCTAGACTCTTTTTTCATCATGGCTTTCAGGCAGTCAAATAATTTTTGAATTATATCTTCTAAATCTATTTTCCAGATCATTTATTTTTCTAATGAGACATTTCACATTGTATTCTACATTTTTAATTTTTTTGGTTTTATTTTATTGTTTCTTGATTTCTCACCAAATCATTAGTTTCCATTTTTTAAATTCTAATTTGTAAGGATTTATTTTCTTAAGTGAGCTTTTTTTCAAAACTCCTATTTAATTTGACCAATTCCTCTTTTAGAGTTTACTTTTTTCCCTTGAGTGAATTTTTATTCTTTTTTTTCCATTTGGCCAGTTCTATTTTTCAAGACATTTTCTCATTTTTTGGCACCTTTTTTGCCATTTAGCTTATTCTGTTTTTTAAAGTGTTTATTTTCTTCAGTGTTTTTTAAGTCTCTTTTACCAAGATATTGACTCGTTTTTCCTGAGTTTCTTCCATTACTCTCATTACTCTTCCCAATTTTCCCTCTCCTTCTCTTACTTGATTTTCAAAATCCTTTGTGAGCCCTTCTATGGCCTGAGATCAATTCATTTTTTTTTTCTTGGAGGTTTTGATGTAGAAACTTTGATTTGTCATCTTCTGAGTGTGTGTCTTGATTTTCCTTGTCACCATAGTAACTTTCTATGGTCAGAATTTTTTTCTGTTCTTTTTCCATTTCTCCCATCTGTTTTTTGATTTTTAACTCTCTGTTAAAATGGGGCTCTGCTTCCAGGGTGAAGGGTGTACTGTCCTAAGATTTAGGGGTTTTTGTACATCTATTTTTAGAGTTACTTTAGGGACCTGTAAGTTTTCAGTTCTTCCAAGGTGGTATGATCTAAGGAGAGGTGTTTACTATTCTCCTTGCCTGTTCTCTAGTGTGTGAGTGACCGCAGCACTCTTTTATTGCCTGGAAATGTGAATAGGGTCCCTGCTCCACTGAAGCCCACAGGCCTGATGTGCTAGTTCTCCTCCTTCCTTGGGATTGTCACCCAGAATTGCTACCCAGATCTGAGTGTGGACAAAGCAATAGATTCCTGTCCTTTGTGCCAGCAAAGAGACCCCAGTAATCTCCTTCTGATCAGTTGTTCAACCTCTTTACTGTCTGTGGGTTGAGAGCTCTGGAAGCACCTGATGCCACTACAGATCATTGGTTCTCAAGGCTTGCTTCTGGTTTTCTGGGGCCTGGTCAGTACTAGCATAGCCTGTGCTGGTATAGCCTGTGCTGGAGAGTTCTCTACTCTCACCCTGGTTTGACAGACATTTTCTGCTGACCTCCTGTATTTGGCTGGAAAATTATTTCACTCTTTCCTATTTTTGGGTTCTGCCAATCCAGCAACGTTATTTCACCCTGTCCTTTTGTGGCTTCTGCTTCTCCAGGAATTGTTTTATGACATTATTTAAAGGTGTTTAAATGAATTTTTCAAGAGAGCTCAGGAGAGTCATTAGCTTTTCTCTTCCATCTTGACTCTGCCTCCAATTGGGATAAATTTGAAGGTATCTTTTCATTTAATTCATCTGAAATTGACAAAAACATGGTTACTGAGCATTTTAAAGTGCTTCCAGTTGAGGACATATTCTGCTAAGTCTGTGGGGAATGGGAGTTTCTCATGTCAGATCTACTATTGTTCCATAACAATAACTAGGACATAGATCATCACAGTTTGCAAAGTACAAAGTGGGATTTTTGTCGTTCTGTATGTATAAAAATGTATATGTATAAACTATGTATAAAAATAGTTGCACTTATATACATATGTACATATATATATAGTCATAAGTATATATATATATATGTATATATATATTCACACACACACACAAATGTATGTGTGTATGTATGTATGCATGCATGTTCACCCTAATTTAAGGCAGGGAAACCAACTCAAAAAGTTTCATTTGTTCATGCTCAAATTTCTGAATCGCCATAGTATCAGTTAAAAAAATACAAAAATGAACAAAAACAAAAACAAAACAAAACGAAAATAGGCTTGACCATTATAGTTTCTGTCTTATATCTTTCTTTGTCCCTGTCAGTCTGTCTGTCTCTCAGTTTCTGCCTCTCTATCTCTCCTTCACTGTCTGTCTTTGTGTCTCTCTGACTCTGTCTGTACCTCCCTCTTTCTGTTCCCCCAAACTTTTGGTACAGTTATATAAATCAATTCAGTCAATTCCCTAATCATAGAGCATTTAGATTTTTGTCAGACAAAAGGGATAGCCAGAGACCAGATAAATATTAGGAATTTAGAGCCAGTGATAAACAAGAAATGACTCAAGTATTTAACACAATGAGAACCAAGGATGGAGATACCCTTTAAGCTAAACAATTAGTGATCCAAGGGATTTTTTGAATAGATTAAGAAATTGTTGAAAGATCTCAAACAATGGGAATTTTAAAATGGAACAATGAAAGGGAAGGCCTGGTTTGGGCCTTACACAGTGTATTTAGCAGGTGTAGAACTGTTTTATTCTTTGTATCAAAGAGTTTAAAAGTATGAAAGAAGACACTCTTCTGAGCAAAAATACATTATGCTTATAATAATTAACAGCTTTTTTTTACTTTAATACTTCAAGGATCCATGAGGATATTCATGTGGATATTCTAATACTGATTGAGAACACCTTGCATTTGACTATGTAGTTGTCATAGTAGAGTCATGTGGCCTCTTTCCTAAAGCCACTCACTTTGATTGAAATGTTGCAACATTAACTGAAGCATAATACTGAATAATGCAGAGGGGCAAGGGAACAACAGATTAGAAATGTACTTTACCCAATCATTCACTTCTTGCCAGGAGTATGAGGTAAATTACAAATAGCCATCATGTCAGACTCTTAGCCACTGGGAACCAAATGCTCCTCTTCATCTGGTGCTTCATGCAGCAGGCCCAGAATAACTATCCCTAACCAGACAGTCAGCCACCAGGCCTGCAATGACTCACCTCACCTAGACCAGAGCCAGAATATCCTGTTTCGCCCATATATCTTATCCATATATTTGACCATGTATCATATGTGAGTGCACCTCATTGCCTGTCATTTTAGGATGAAATATGGAAATGGTACCACATATGAGTTCTTTTTGAGGCCTAAGCACCCAATACTTTATTTTATTTTTACTGACCCAGACTTCAACACTACCTCCGCTCCTTGTTTATTGGTGGTAGAATAAGCTGCAAATGCAAATGGTCCTTTCCTGGTATTGATATACTGTCTATCATTAGAAGATACCAGTGGCTTGTACTCATCAACAGATATTTCTCCAATTTTATGTTTTGATAACAATCCTATCACCTTCTACCCTAATCCCTGTGATTCAGAGTTATCTACAGGGATGATGATCATTTTACCTGTTCTATTCATTCATATTCATGCAGCTCATCCCTCTTTGTGGTTCTCAGACAGGGGAGAAAAAGACATATAAGATTTTATTAATCCTCCCAGAGTAGTCTGCTGACAAGTGCTCTAAAACCAGAGTCACTTTTACGCAATGTGGCCTTAAATCAGTAATTAAGCTATTGTTGTTGTTCTTCAATTGTTTCAGTCACATCCTACTGTTCATGATCTCATTTGAAATTTGCTTAGCAAAGATAGTGGTTTGTCATTTCCCTATCCAGGTCATTTTACAGATGAAGAAACTGAAGCCAACAGGATTAAGTGACTTTCCCAGGGTCACACAACTAATAAATGTCTGAGGTTGAATTTGAACTCAGATCTTCCTGATTCTAGGCCCAATGTTCTATCTACTGCACCACCTAGTTGCTCAATTAAGTTGTTGTACCATAGGATAAGAGAGATTTTGTTGTAATTTATATTTAAAAATATAGAAAGCTTTATAATTTCAAATTTTTAGGACATATTATCCCATTTGATGCTCAAAACAACTCTATGGAATAGGTAGAGCAGGTACCATTATCTCTATTTTACAGATGAGTAAATAGACACTTAGAGAGTTGCTCCTCCTATATTCCTGACTCTTCTCTTTCTCTACAGTGCCCCAGAAACCTCTTCAGCTTGGAAGCTCACTCCATTATAGGATTTCACACATTGCAAATATCCTCCACCTCTGAAACTTCTCCCTTTGATTACATGGTTCCTTCAACAATGTCCCTCTTAAGGAGGAGTCCCAGGTCAGCCATATCTTTATTCCTCTCCAAGCTGTGTTCTGGGACTTTTTCTACAAGGACTCACACTGGATCCTACAATTTATTCTTCACTGCCCACTTCTTACCTCCCCACCTCACCAACTTTTCAGTTCCCTTTATACGTTATCTTTCCCATTAAAATACAAGCTCTCTAAGAGCAGGGACTTTCTGCTTCTATTTTTTATTGTCAGAGAATAGAACAGTGCCTGCCACATAGTAATAGTAAGCTGTTAGTAAATACTTGTTGATTTGACTTGAATAACTTTCCCCATATCCATATTAAATATAAGAAACAAGATTAAATACAGGGCTTATAAATCCAGGCCCAGTTTCTTTCCATTATATTCCACCTTTATTTCCAGTATACTAAGGGATTTGTTTAAAGAAGAAACTTTTCTGGTGCATCCATTGGCCTATAGTAAAAAGATTGGTTTGTTCACCTTGAAACATTCACAATGACAAATAAGTCTGCACTTGCCCTGATTTTTAGCTATTTCATCTATACCATGGTCATTCACAAATATGAAAGGGACAAAAGTATTCAATCAAGGATTCACAGGTATTTACATGAACAGAAGCAGGGGCATGAGGAGTTAGCAGGAGGGAACCTTTGAGGTTGTCTAATCCAACTTGATGGTGAATGAGTATTTTCTGCACAAGTATTCTGACAAGTAGTCATATAGTTAGAATCCAGGTCTTTGAGTACAGAATTGTCCTCTTTGTAGTCTCATCAGAGTGGAGCTAGCCACTCACCAGCAATCTAGAGCCTGACTTGTTATGGAAAATCTCTGCTAATCTGAATAAGGGAAGTTTTTCTTCACATGGCCATGAGGCTGCTTCAGAATTGTTTTGAGCAAAACTAATTTCCATAAAATCCAAGCCACAAAAAATGAATGTGGACACTCTTGAAATTCATTGTATCTGGGTTTGACCTATATTCATCTTGTACAAATGAAAATAGAGATTCCAAAAGGCAAATATTCCATCAATGTTATGGTATGAGGAATGAGTCAGCTCAAGTTCTTACTCCCTTTGACTTTGGCAGAACTGAGGTTTCTCCCACAGAGATTCAAAGGAGAGAAAAAATATTAAAATCTCCACTGACAATATTCCAATTTTGAGAAAATTCGCATGCATTTTACTGTTCAAAGTTTATTTTTAAAGTACTAAATTTTTATTTTCTCCTCTGTGTTCTTTCTCTCCTTGCATCCTTCCTCATTCATTGAAGAGGCAAGTAATATAATAACCATTATAAATACCAAGTCATACAAAACATATTTATACCTTAGCCACGCTTTTGCATTTTTTCATTCTTTTGCTCCTTTACTCCTTTATTCCTTCCTTCCTTCCTTCATTTTCCTTTATCTTCTAAATGAACCTGTGGACAGCTCTACAGTACTAGTAGTCTTCCTGCTACATCAAACAATTGCATTTACCTGGCATTGGGCAATCATCTCACTTCTTGACTATTGAAATCCTGCCCACCTAGTTTGAATGTTTTTTTTTTTCTTCTTTCATGGAACTTTTTCTTGATCTCCCTCTTTGTTCTTCCCTTTTCTGCACTCCTAGCATATGGCTTTTATCACATTTAACACATCCTGCTTTGATTGTACATTTATGTAATTTTTATATTCTGTCATGAGGTCCCCTACTCCTTAGGCACTTCCATCTGATTACCAAAGCTTCTTGTACTTTCATGCAGCTTCTCATTGACTTTGCCCACTGGTTCCTCAAATTCATTTCTTTTTTTTCTTCCATTCATATGTCCTTCTTGATTTGGGCTTATTCCCTCAGTTTCCCATTAGAATATAATATGTATCCTAAAAAATTCACACAATTTCTCTCTCTCTCTCTCTCTCTCTCTCTCTCACACACACACACACACACACACACACACACACACACCACACACACACATCATTTTATTAACTCTTTGGAAGCCATTGTTAGATTGGCCCTGATAGAGAATTGTCACTTCAGTTGCGAGCATGGAATTGGAATTAGGGTACCTGAAATCAAGTCATGTTTCTGCTATTTACTAGTTTTAAGACCTTGAACAAATATATTTAATAGATCAGCCTCAGTTTCTTCTTCTGAAAAATGGATATAACAATTATTGGTTTACTTACTTCTGAGGGTCATTGAGCAAAATGCCTTGTAAACTAAAAGGAGATATATACTGAGCTATTTTTATGTGAAGCATTATTATTTCTTATTTAAATATTTGAAATGGTTTTTTTTGCTTATTTGTTTATTTACTTACTATTGAGGTGATGTATTTGACTTTTCTAAGCTTAAGTTTTTTCATTTGCAAATAAACTGCAATAACAACATCACGATTATATACGCATGAGTTTCCATGCTCAGATAAGATAAAAAATAAGCAAATCTAATTATAACTTCATAGTATTACACATATACAAAATATTATTGCAATTTTTCAATAATAGTTTTCTTCACTTTAAGTCCAGCCTATGAATTAATGCCATTTTATTCCTCCTAATGCATTGCCTAGTGCCTAGGTTCTGCTAAAAAATCTCCATTGACTTTCTATTGTATAGGGAATAATGTCTAAACTTCTAGGCCTGTCATTCAAAGTATTCTACAATCTGATATCAAATTTCCACTCATGTCCCCCTACTTTCATCATGAAATTTTCCATTAGCCTTCATTAGCAAATGATATCATTTCTTCTGTCAGTAATACTAAGTTTGCACTTCTCCCTTTGTTCTCATGTGAGAAAGCCTTCCATAGAGCAGGCCATAAGGCCATGGGACTACTTGGGACTTGATACAAGAGATTCTAATGGGAACAGTAATAACATGGAGGGGCCAGAAGCAAGCAAAGGTTCAGGCAATACAAAAAGTTCAGCTGTCTAGAGGTACAACTGAGGAATGGGTCAGAAACAGAAAGTTGGTTACATTTCTATAAGTATAGCTCATCAAAATAGCATGGAAGGTTTGGGTTCCAGAGGACAAAACAGAAAATCATGGTCTAAGTCAGACAAGAGGCAAAGAAACTGGATATCTCAATGAATTTGAGCCCCAGTAAGAACTTTATTTGCACTTCTGTACACATTATGTGGTAACTATGCTGAGCTAACATTAATCCATTGTTTCTTTTACTATGGCAACTGCTGTTGTGGTTTCTGTAGAAGCAGCGTTTAAAGACTCAAAAAAGAAACTTCTCACCACACAAGTTTTTGATGCTTTCAAATTGTTCAACAACAGAAATAGATATATCAGTGGAAATGATATTTGGAAAAAGAGGTATTACCATCTGCCTTGTTCTTTGTTGCTGTCTCCAAAGAGAGATGGGACCACCACATCTGATTTGGTACTTAAACTATACATGTGTGTGTACATGTGTGATATATATATATATATATATAATATACATATCCACATGCATGTATGTGTATATGCATGTGTGTATGTATATGTGCATGTATGTATATGTGTATATAAACATACATACAAAAATATACGTATATGTATATATAATATCTATTTCTAGATAGGTTAGGTAGATAGACATATAGATAGATATAGAGATATATAGATCTCTCTCTCTTCTTCTCTATTAGAACTATATGAGTTTCTTCAGTGCAAGTATTGTCTTACTTTTCAGTTTGTATCCTCAGAGTTAGCACAGTACTTTGTAACCTTTAGCAGAAGTTCTTTTCCCCTTCCTTCCTTCTTTCCTTCCTCCTTTCTTTCATTCCTGTGTTCTTTCCTTCGTTCCTTTGTTCCATCGTTCCTTCCATTGTTCCTTCCGTTGTTCCTTCCTTCCTTCCTTCCTTCCTTCCTTCCTTCCTTCCTTCCTTCCTTCCTGGTGGGACTTTCTTACTGTTTTAAAATGATTAATTAAGTGTCTTTCATTGACCCTTACTAGGTGCAAAGCCCCAGGCTCAAACCCTGATCTATTAGGTACTTAAGGCAATGTGGGCGTGAAGTCCTCAGGGTCCTAAGGGGAGTTGCTAAGACCAGAGCCAATAGTAGGAGCCTAGGTTCTGGTCGATCAGATGATGTTTGATGATGACTAAAGAGGGTATAAAAAGCTAAAACACAGCTATTTGTAGAGGCTTTCACTCCTGGAGGCGCGGATTCTGGCAGCCAATTTAAGGGCTTTCCAGCTGAACTCAGATGATGGTTTCTTGGTAACTATGAATTGTATTTGGTCTGTTTATGAATGTGTGTTTGTAATTTGTTTGCATTTACTCTGGAGTTCACGGTGCTGGCTTTTTCCCCTGAACTAAGTGAATGATATTTGTATGCTGGATTAAAGTAAGGTTTTTAACCATTTAACATTGCTTTCTTCAGTAAAGCAGATCAAAAGAACCAGTGCTGGCAGCTTTCTGTGTGCTGGTTGTTGGTGGGTCTTGCACCCCTTCAGCAGCTGCTGGAAGATTGTTGCAACACTTCCTCCCTCCTTGCTTTCTTTCTTTCCTTCCTTCCTTCTTTCCTTTCTTCTCCTCATTGGCTTCTCCCACTGGCTTCTCAATTTCACTTCTTTTTTTTTTTCTCAATTCATATCTCTCTCTTTATTTGGCCTTATTCCCTGAGTTTCCCATTAGAATATAAGCCACTTGAGGGTAGATGGGTTTTAATGGTATTTCTGTCTACCAGCAAAGTTCCAGGAACAAAGTAACAACTTAAGAAATGCCTGCTGATTGATTGATGCCTCATTCCAGCCAAATTAGGTCACATCTTTTTCTGCCCTTGCCTGTTTCCTTATTTCTGATATTTTGGCTCTCTCCCTAGTTAATTCTCTAATTACTCCACCTGGACTCCTATAGTTTTTTCGTGACTCAATATGTCTTATTTGGACTCCCCTAACACTGGCACACACCCACGGATTCTGCCTATTAACTTTGCACTTCATGTCCAATTTCGACTGGATTCTGGCACATTCTAAAATTTAAGTTCCATTAAGACAGGAGTCATTCTTTATACATTATATTCTGCACATTTTCTTGAACATAGTTCCTTAAATAGAGTATAAATATTTATTTAATGAATGCATGCATGCATGAATCAATGAGTTGATATTTCCATAGTACCCATTGGGATAAAGCAGGGGAACACTAACTACTTCTTTGGTATTCTCATGAGAGAAATTATCAGGATATTGGATAGAAGTGATGAATCACATTTGTCATGCCATATTAAATCGTGAGCCTGAGAGTTGGTAGAGACCTCCTGAAAGTTACGTACTGAATTGGTCTCCTAGAAAGGCTATATGTACATAATCCCAGGCAAAATTAGTATCCAATTTACTTTTTACAGGTCTCTAAGGAAGAAGTTTCCATAACCTTCCTTATTATATGTAGAGAATGCCATTTCCATTTTGAGTGTCCCATAACCTGAAAGATGTTTGAAGACCTGTCAAGAGTTCCCCTAAAGGACAAGAAAAATAACTATGGGATTGATTAAGAGGAAGCACAAAGAAAATGGGGAAATGGCATCTGAGGGCAGACAAGGTAACAAATAACTTACAAAATGTTACTGGAGCAGTGAAAATACCAGAAAAGGGGAAGGATGATTTATATGATGCAAAGAAGTGTGATGAAAGAGAAAAAAAAAAGGAACGGTCAAACTTCCTTACATCAGTGAATTTTGGACTATGGAGTTAAATTCTCAAGGAAAAGAATGAAAGCCCTCATGCTCAGAACAATTAAATCACTATGGTAGCAAAAGGATGACTGAATATCACTTTATATAATATATGCACATATACCTGAAAAGTAATGTATAAGTGAAATTCATTAACATTGAATTATATTTTAAACAAACTAGGGAAATCAATATTAAAAAGAATTTGGTTACTAAATCTTTTGTTCCAATACTCCAATGACTTTTTGATCTCTTCTATTTGGGTATTCCTTGGAATGCTTCAAATAACAGCACATCTGTAACTGCCCAGTATGGGAGTGCTTTTTCATGAAACCCCCCCAAATTTAACATTTGAGAGGAGGTATATGCTCAACATTCTGGGGACCTTTCTTAAATTTTTTTTTAATGTTGTGAGAATACAAGTAGAGTGCATGTGTTTCCCAATGGTGATTTCCCACTTTTATTACATGAATGGGCCACGTTATTTTTCAGTCATACATAACTTTGACAAAACATTTTATGATTTTTCTTTCTTATAGTTTCTGTCAGCCTTCTCACACACATAATGGACATATCCATTGGCTTTAAGTGATCCTCATCTTTTTAATTTTTTTAATTCTTTCAAATTTATTTATTTAATTTATTTAATATTTTTAGTTTTCAGCATTGATTTTGACAAGAGTTTGAATTACAAATTTTCTCCTCATTTTTATACTTCCCCCCATTCCAAGATGGCATATATTCTGGTTATCCCATTCCCCAGTCAGCCCTCCATTCTGTCACCCCACTCACCCTCCATGCCTTTTTCCCTTACTTTCTTGTAGGGCAAGATAAATTTCTATGCCCCATTGCCTGTGTATCTTATTTCCTAGTTGCATGCAAAAACTTTTTTGTTGAACATCTGTTTTTAAAACTTTGAGCTCCAAACTCTCTTCCCTCTTCCCTCCCCACCCACCCTCCCTAAGAAGTCAAGCAATTCAACATAGGCCACATGCATATCATTATGCAAAACCCTTCTCCAATACTTATGTTGTGAAAGACTATATTTTGCTCCTTTTTATCCTGTCCCCCTTTATTCAGTTTTCTCCCTTGACCCTGTCCCTTTTCAAAAGTGTTTGTTTTTGATTAATTCCTCCCCCTGTCTGCCATCCCTTCCATCGTCCCCACTTTTTATCTCCTTCCTCCTACCTTCCTGTGGGGTAAGATGCCCAATTGAGTATGTATTTTATCACCTCCTCAGGTCAAATCCGATGAGAGCAAGATTCAGTCATTCCCCGTCACCTGCCCCCTCTTCCTTTCCTACAGAACTGCTTTTTCTTGTCACTTTTATGTGAGACGATTTACCCCATTCTATCTCACCCTTTCTCCCTCTCTCAATATATTCCTCTCTCATCCCTTAATTTGATTTTTTTAGATATTATCTCTTCATATTCAACTTACCCTGTGCCCTCTGTCTCTCTATATATGTATATTCCCTTCAGCTACCCTAATACTGAGGTCTCATGAATCATACACATCATCTTTCCATGCAGGAATGTAAACAAAACAGTTCAACTTTAGTAAGTCCCTTATGATTTCTCTTTCTTTTTTACCTTTTCATGCTTCTCTTGATTCTTGGGTTTGAAAGTCAAATTTTCTATTCAGCTCTGGTCTTTTCACTGAGAAAGCTTGAAAATCCTCTGTTTTATTGAAAATCCATATTTTGCCTTGGAGCATGATACTCAGTTTTGCTGGGTAGGTGATTCTAGGTTTTAATCCTAGCTCCATTGACCTCCAGAATATCATATTCCAAGCCCTTTGATTCCTTAATGTAGAAGCTGCTAGATCTTGTGTTATTCTGATTGTGTTTCCACAATACTCAAATTGTTTCTTTCTGGCTGCTTGCAATATTTTCTCCTTGATCTGGGAGCTCTGCAATTTGGTGACAATATTCCTAGGAGTTTTCTTTATAGGATCTTTTTCAGAAGGTGTTCGGTGGATTCTTCCAATTTCTATTTTACCCTCTAACTCTAGAATATCAGGGAAATTCTCCTTGATAATTTCTTGAAATATGATATCTAGGCTCTTTTTTTGGTCATGGCTTTCAGGTAGTCCAATAATTTTTTTAAATTATCTGTCCTGGATCCATTTTCCAGGTCAGTGTTTTTTCTAATGAGATACTTCACATTGTCTTCCACTTTTTCTTTCCTTTTGTTTTGTTTTATAATATCTTGATTTTTCATAAAGGTACTAGCTTCCACTTGCTCCAATCTCATTTTTAAGGTAGTATTTTCTTCAGTGGTCTTTTGGAACTCCTTTTTCATTTGGCTAATTCTGCCTTTCAAGACGTTCTTTCCCTCATTGGCTTTTTGGAGCTCTTTTGCCATTTGAGTTAGTCTGTTCTTTAAGGTGTTATTTTCTTCAGTATTTTTTGGGTCTCCTTTAGCCAGTCATTGACTTCTTTCTCATGGTTTTCTTGTGTCACTCTGATTTCTCTTCCCTATTTTTCCCTTACTTTCCTAACTTGCTTTTCCAAATCCTTTTTGAGCTCTTCCATGGCCTGAGACCAGTCCATGTTTTTCTTGGGGGCTTTTGATGTAGGCTCTTTGACTTTGTTGACTTCTTCTGGCTGTATATTTTGATCTTCTTTGTCACCAAAGAAAGATTCCCAAGTCTCAGTCTGAATCTCAGTCTGTTTTCACTGCATGGCTATGCTCTCAACCAACTTACTTGACCCTTAAGATTTTCATAGGTGTATGACTGCTTGTAGATTAGAGAGTACTTTGTCCTAGGCTTGAGGGGCTGCACCGTGTTGTTTTCTGAGTCATTTCTACACAGCAAACTCTCCCACTCTCCTCCTCCCCCAAGAATTGCCAACCCAGACTGGATTCAGATCTAAGCTGGCTCCGCACTCCTGCTCACATCCACAACTTAATTCCTCCCACTAGATCGGCCTGGAGCTGGAAGCAACTGCAGCTGTAGCTCCGTAAGCAGCTTCAGAGCTGTACCACCTCTGCTGTCCTTTGGGTGGTGGCTGAACCATGAACTCTTTTCACTCTGTCCCAGAAGCTTTTCCCACTAACCTTCACTGTTGTCTTTGGTGTTTGTTGGTTGAGAAGTCTGATAACTGCCACACCTCACTGATTCAGTGTGCTAGGGCCTGTTCTGCCCTGCTGCTGGTCTGGTTTGTCTGGGCATGGTTCATGCTGGGCTTTGCTCTGCTGCCAGTTCCATGTGATAGACCTTACCCTGTGACCATCTAGGCTGTCCTGGGCTGAAACCCTGCTTCCCCTGCTATTTTGTGGGTTCTTCAGTTCTAGAATTTTTTCAGAGACATTTTTATAGGTGTTTATAGGGTCCTGGGGGAATAGCTTTAGGCCAGTCCCTGATTTCCAGCCACCATCTTGGCTCCACCCAAGATCCTCATCTTTAAATCTTCATAGACTGATGTCTAAAACCAAGAGAAATATGTTTTTACATGAATAAATGACCTCCTCCTAACTGACCTTTTTAGTGATCAAATTATCATGTATCAAATTTCTTCACCTGTTGCTTTACATGTCAGAACCAGAGAAAGGGTATCACAGAAGACTCATTTCATTTCATTCCTATTACTTCAATTTCAAGTAAAAAAAAAAAAGTAAACAAAAATGGAAACATTTTCAGTTTTGCCAAAATCAAGGGGCCAAAAGTTCTCTTCATTTACCAGCAAATATTTAACATTTCCAGAGTTCCAAGTGAACAGCAGTGAAGAAATAAAAAAGAGGAAGAAACTTGAATGCTAAAATGTGATAGTCAACAATTATGCAGCTTATAGTACTCATAAGAAACCATAACTGCAAAATAAATCATTCTTATGGGTTTGTATGTTTATTGTTTATGCATAAATATGTAGTTCCACAGGAAAAAATGAGGCTATGTGATTCATTTTGGTGAGGTGATTATGATACAAGTATACAGATCCACTAGTTTGTTTCTCATCAAAAATGTATTGCTAGTTTATAAGAAAATCTTTTTTTGTCATACAAATTATGCTATGTAAGAAGTGGGAAACTGAGCAAGGTCTATGAAATATACAGAGATAAGCAAAAGGATTGAAGACTGACACTACAAGGCTCATCATTTAAGTTCATGTTTATTCAAGATAATGTAATATGAATAATTGAATATGTAGTAATCTAGTCCACAGTTTATTGAAAATCTTGGGTGGGAAAAATAGCCAATCTATAGCAACAACTGAGAAAGGTTCATTATTGCTTATTATATAATGCTTAAAACAATCAATCAAACAATAAACCCCTTTCTTCGAATGATATGTGAAAAAAAAAAACCTGTGAAATATTCTTGGGCCATGCAATGATCAAGATAACTCCAAGAACCACTGATAACTTTTTCTTTCCAAAAATGGGAAGGAAAGGAGAATTAAATTATTTATTATTCCACCAAATATTTCATAGTTGACATTAGAGAAGCTACAGTAGTTTGAGGAAGTACACACAACTGAAACACATGAAGATGGATGTAGTCGGTATTTTCAAAAGTTAGAAAACTTGGTTTTATGAGAAACAATTTTACTGAGGATACAGCCACCTAGATTTACCATTGAAATTGCGTGAGTACTTAGAATAATTGGTGCTCTGTTTTTTTCAAACATGGAGGCATAACTTGAGGTCAACATTTACAGAGTTTTCTAGGAGTACTACTCACCATTAAACATTTTTTCCAAAAGGGAAACACATCGACACTTAAAAGGCTTCTAGGGGAACATAGACTGATTCTGAATTTTGTTTCTGGAGACAGCAACATGGTGGAGTAGATAAAGAATTGGACTTAGAATCTGGAAGATCTGTTTCAATTTGTGCCTTAGATAATTATTAGCTGTCTGACACTAGATATATCAATTATCCTCTGCATCAGTTTCCTCATCCATAAAGTGGGCATATAATAATATTTACATATAAAAATTTCTGTGAGGATCCAACATGATAACACTTATAAAGTACTTTGCAAACCTTAAAGTGCTATGTAAATCTTAGGTAGTTAGCTAAGGGGAAACTGAATTCATATCTTGGATCCTATGCCTATTAACTGTGCAACCCTGAACTTCAAATCTCTGAGCCTCTGTTTCTTGATCCACAAACAGGGATAAAAATATTCGTACTACCTTTCTTACATGATTGTTTGAAGAGCTAATCAATGCATATTTACTAAGCACCTACTATATGTTAGGCACTGTGCTAAGTTCTGAGGATATAAAGAAAGGCAAAAGACAGTCTCTTTTTCTAAAAGATTCTATAATCTAACGGGGAAAAACACTTTATAAACCTAAAAATTACTAAATGAACTTGCACTATTATGCATATATCTCTATTAATCTGTGAAGGTAAATCTGTATTGCATGAAATGAAACAAAAATGTATATTTGGAATTCTTATGTTTTATATTGGGCTTTCTGCTAAGATTTTACTTTTATTTTGACACTGGTGGATTTTGGGCTTAATCAATGTGTAAATTCTTTCCATTGATATAAATTTAAGTCCTTCCATGCCTTTCATCCCATGCCATATTTTTATTCATGTCTGAGGAATTAATGTTATGGCTGACACAGAGAAATAAGAGGAATAGGAAAGAATGAAAATTAGTTTTATCCTTCTGAATTTTTGAAATTATTTGTCATAGTGATTACTGAGGGGAAGAATATGGTATACTCTGATTGTCTTAGTAATATGTAGTAGGTAATGGCAAATGTGTGTGTGTGTGTGTGTGTAATCTCTGCTTCATTGATATTTTTAGTCATTCAAATTTAAAAAAAAATCAAGTTAACTTTGAATCTTTCCTTTTCCTTACCTCCCAGACTTTGTCTCTCACTATCTAATTCAATAAATATCTGCTGGTGTTTGTTATTAATATCTGGCTGATTGTCTTTTGAAAGCTTGCTCAGATGACTAGCTCCTTCTTTAATCCTGCAGTTAACACCTGAATACAGGTTCTTGTCATTTCAATTGTAAATTAATGCATTAGCTTCCCAGTTGTTCTCTCTGAGGTTTGAAAGGGCTACTATAATCTGGTTCTATTCTATAAATCCAACATTATTTCCTACTCTAGAACATTAATATATTATACATTTCAATGACTATACTATCCTCACTGTCCTTTGAACAAACTGTCCTCATCTTAATTCTCTGCCTTTGCTTATACTTTTACCCCTATTAAGAATATTCTCTTCATTTTGCTTCACTAATTCAAATTTAAGTCAACTTTAAATATCTAACCTAACTCCTAGCACCTCCAGGAACTCTTCCCCTACTCTTCCAGCACCCAATGATGTCTATTATATGAAATCTTATGGGGATTTAAATTTTATATTGCACAATCTGATTCTCAATTATATGCTATTGTTTTCTTCTCTTATCTCATATTTTAGTTTTGTTCCTCCAAATTCATGGATGCTCTTTGAAGGCAGAGATAAGAATTTATAATTATTCATCACAATGCTTAGCCCTATGGTAGGAATACAGAAATTCTCATAAATCTTTGAGAACTGTTCATTAATTATGCACCTGGTCTTGATTGTTTATGTTTTTTTTTTCCCTAGATTCAATGAGTTATGAGTCCCTCTTTTTTTTTTTCAGTCATGTCTGACTCTCCATGATCCCATGTGAGCTTTTTTTTGGCAAAGACTAGAGTGGTTTGCCATTTCCTTCTCCAGCTCATTTTGCAATGAAGAACTGGGATAAATAAGGTTAAGTGACTTGCCCAGGGTTACACAGATAGTAAGAGTCTGAGGTAGATTTGAAATCAACTCTTCCTGACTACAGGACTGTTGCTCTATCCACTGTACTACCTAGCTGCCAAGTTGTGATAAACCAACTATAAATCAATAAGAGTCCCTGTTTGTAACACAATAGAAAAAAAGTGAGGAAAAAAGCGAGATTATAACTTTAACAAGAAAATCTTTGATTATGGTAAAAAATAATAAAGACTGGCTTCAGTTTGTATTTTTTTTCCTTTTCTTAAAAGGCAATGTGTAGCATCCTTCTGGTGTGGGATTCATATGTGAAACTAAAATTAGATTTCCATTGACTTCATTTAAGCCTCTGTGCAAATATTTGGTCCTATTATGCCACCTGCTTGCAAATGGCCCCCATATGAATGTTCTTTCCCCCTACTGAAAGTCTTGATTCTCCTTTAAAGTTCAAAATACAGTATTAGTAAATATAACCCTATAGCTGTGGGCCTTATTTAATGAAAATAATCCCAGATCTTATTATGCCTCCTCAAAATTGTGTTGACTAAAGTAGCCTAGGGAACCACTCCCTAATTGCATTTGTACAATGCTTGGTACTGTTTAACTTGCAAAGTATTTAGCAATGTGGATTTATCATAACTACTTGGCAGAGTGCCATACCACAGATACCTAGCATGTCTTTTCTTTTGTTTTTCTTTGCATGCTTCCTGATAATTCTGCTTCCCCCATAACAGAAATTGTGGGAACCCTATGGACTAAGGTAAATGTTTGATGTCTAATTTCTAGTTCCTTGGAGAATAGTGAGCTTCTTCCTTGGCTCCTCACTCATTATGTATGTAAAAATTTAAGGAAGACACAGGCACTAATAATTATTCAGTATGTGCTAATAATACACTCAAAAGTGATGAGTATGAGATTCCCTATAAATTAAAGTAATCAAATGTCACAGAAATATCAGTTTATAATTATGTGAACAACAGCAATGCAAGATACCACTATATGGCAAGCTACTAGTTGCATTTGTGGCTAAAGTTTGGGCTCATTGAGGGTAAATGGGGATTTCCTTCAAAACTTTTGAGGGAAGGAGTGACTTATTCTTCTTATTTCAAAAATAAGAATACCCAATTCCTTTTGTTTCAAAGAAAAGCTTGGAGAGTTTCAGAAATTACTACACAGTTTTCCAAATCTAGTCTTCTCTCTAGCCTTCAGTTCTGGACCCTGTTAATTGTAGATCTGTAAACTTATTCAGTTTGGTTGATGTATTATTCCTTTCCTCATTTTCTTCAGTACCTTTTAAATTTCACCTTGTAGCAAAATGGGACATGTGAGTATGAAATTAAATATTGTGCCTTCAATATAATGGATGGAAAAAACAATGTGTTGTAGAAGTTTTAATTTCTCTCTTTGTTAAGTTTCATCTATGTGTCTACCTTCTTCAAGTTTCATCTTTAAAAGGATTTGGGATAATCTGGCTCAAGTGTGTTTCACACTAAACTTTAAATAAATTTATTTTTTATTCTTCTACCACTTATCAAAATTTTCGGAGGTAATAGTGCTTATAATCTTCTTTTATCCTTTCCTGTAATATTTTGTAAATAAATTTACGTATAATTGGAAGTGGTCTTGGATTTCTTTGTCTCTGGTACAAAAACAAAAAACAAAACAAAAAAAAAAAACTCTGGGATATTCTTCCTGAAATTACATATAGGTGATTTCATTTTTATCATAATTGCTTTAAATTATTAACAAATTCCTAGAAAATAGTCACAGTTTTTTTTAAATCAATATCTGTTTCGTTATCCATTTCCTATTTTTTCAGTAGCAATAACTCATTTATTCATGGCATTTTTGGATGCTTTGGATCTTTTTTCTAACATATCGATTGTTTATGTATACATAACTGATTCTCAAATGACTTTAACATTAGGATTCAGTTGTATTTTGTATATGAGAATATAGTTATATAAATTTTGGGTAATGTTATATGGTGTTTACAAACCTCCAATTCACTGGGTGAAGAAAATAGTCATCATATAATGCCAAGTGATTCCCATATATGCTACAAGCCTTTTAAATCTTTAATTTCTTGATCTGGAGCCATTTTTTCAAACATATTTTTGTCATTCATCCTGCCTCATATAATTATCATTATATTCAAGTCATCATCTTATAAAGTAAGTGTTTATTTAATTTTTAGGATCTTATTAAGTTCTTGATAGTATTTCTGTCCTTCTTCATATATCACAAAAGCTATTTGCCCTGATCCCTTTGGAAATGCCTCTAACTTTTTTTACACTACATAGAATATTTATTCTTGGATTTAGAAAAAGTCTCTTTTTCTTTTTCCACATTTAGTTGTGATCCATTTATTTAAAAGATGTCTAGAGTCTTTAATCAAAACAATTATATTTTGAAAGCCTTTATCAGTTTTTGATATAATTATGTTATTATTTATATTTTAACATAATTTATCGTATTTATAGTCTTCTGTTTAACCAACACTGCCTTCACGGAATAAACTTTCTCATATGCTGTTTTACACTACCTGCTAAAATCTTATTGAAATTTTTTGTGTTAATTTCAGTAGACATATTTCCCTGTAGTTTTCTTTCTGTTTTGTCTTTTCCTCATTTCTGTGTTGATTTGTATCATATAAAAAGTTTGAAAGAATACATTACTTTTCTTATTCTAGTAAAAAAGTTTATATAGGTTTAGAATTAATTATCTTCTGAAATTTTTACCAAATTCTTTTGTAAATTCGTCGGATTCTAGAATTTCTTTTTTTTTTCCTTTTGCGAGTTCATTCATGCATAATTTTCTGATACTGAGTTATTTAAGTATTCTTTTCAAAAATTTTGTATTTTATATTTTGTAAGTATTCATCTACTTCCTCTGTTATCAGTTTTACTAATATATAATGGGTAAAATATTTTCTGATGATTTCCTTTATTTCCCCTTCAATTGTCATAAGTTCTCTTTTTTTTCATTTTTTTCATTTTTTCATATGAATGATTTGGTTTTTTCTTCTTTAAAAAATAGGTTAAATAACTTTATTTTCTTATTTTAAAAATATTTATTAATATAATAGACTTTTTGCTTGGAGTTAAAATATGTAAAGTTTTATGCAAATTGTAAAATTCTATTTAAATGATACCAATTTTATCCTGAGACCCTACCAAGGTGGCTTGCACATAGTATGTTACAATCAATGTAAATTGAACTGAATTAAACTTGGTTGGCCTCCAAGTTGGCTTTAGAATTGTAATTAAATTCTGATTGGCAAATCAAATGTCTGATTTATCTCAATATTCATCTTGGAAAATAAGACCTATGTGAGAATGGGGTAGGGCAGGAATAGAAGAGTGTAGATATTGCTAGCTGATGAAGAGTGCAGACTTCTGATCTATACAGATCTGTAACAGAAAGGACAGATTCAAATGCAAAAATTCGAAACTATCTGTCCCCAAGGACTTAAATTCTATCAACATGTAAACAGCTACCTAGAATGGTAATACCAAAGTTATAGGATTATTAAGAAACAAAAGGATTTAGAAATGTTACAGTTTTACAGGATTAGGGAAAATTAAAGAAATACAAGATGCTCTGATAAAATTGGAACTTCTGTTTGAGAAAATGAGTCTGAGGTAGCAACTCTACACCAAAAGAAGGGCAAAGATCAGTAGATTCCTATAGTAGAGACCAGAAAACACTACTAGAGTTAATGAATCATGGCAGTGTGAAAGAAAATTAAGCAAAAGTAAGTGGGCTTGATGATTAACTAGGAAAATACTTCTGCTTTTCCAGTGACCTAGGATACTGAAAGAGAAAGGGAAATCAAAGGTCAGGGTTAAAAGTATGATAAACTTAGAATAATAGAAATATGCTCACAAGTTTTAGATGAGGATTGTACTTCCAGAAAGATAAGTGACAGCAAGAGCTACCTGGAAGGGATGTTTAATTGCATTAAATTTGTTAAGCTAAATGAATAAACTGAGATTACATATTGACAATATAACTTGGTGAAATACTGCTATACTCCCAGTGTTTTTTGCCTCACCAGATACAAAAAGAGGAGAAACTAGCTAGACAATCCAAATCCAACAGTAGTGCCCATGTAATATTGAAAGGCATAGAGAAAGGCATCTGGTGCATTAAATAGGCAATCTAAGGAGGATACAGGAAAAAACATAAATAAGAAAGCATTTATTCATTGCCATAAGCCCTTTGGAAAGAGTGTCCATTTCGGTAATCTCATTAATACATTAGAATTGTGAAGGACCGAGCATATTCTGAAGTTTAAGGTTCTTATGTAGCAGCAAATATGGAAGGAAAGATCAAAATTCCTAATGTGCTCCTTCCCACTATCCCTTCCCATGACAATGAGAGTATATAAAGAAGTGAGACTAAAGTTCAAGTGGGATTTAATAGTTTCAAAAGAAGGCAAAGGTACCTTCATGTAATGCTTGCATATCTCAATGATTTCTATCAGGTAGATTTATATGCCAGTAAAAAACAATATGCTAGCCTCTAAAAAAATACAACACAATCAAAACTACTCATCATATAGGTACTTATGCTCTGTCATAAATAGGAACATTTTAGTTCAGAGATAAATCCAGTGATCATCCAATTTTTTTTAACTTGGAATGACACATGTTTACAAAGAGGAATAGAAACACACTCTAGTAAATTTAGCTTTTGCAATCTAACAATCTAAATGTATTTGAAATATTTTCTCTGTCACTTTTCAACTTACTGAATTTGTCCTTTTATCCCATCATTAATCATGGCTTTTCTTAGATGATTAGAAAATCATATTCCCTTAAGAGTATCTATGTATACAAAACATAATATGATAAAAATTATTCACAAATCTGCCAATAACAATCAGTAAATCAATTAATGAGCATTTTAAAACATTGTTTCAGGCACTGTTCTAGGCACTGAGGATACAAAAAGGGAGTTATCTACTCTCAAACACCTTGCATTCTATGGAATAAAATATTCTACCACACTACCATGGTAAGTAAGTTTTGAAATATTAAATAATAGGTATACATTCCTATTAGAATTGTTTATTCTCGTGTTCCTATCTGAAAACCAACATGACTTGAATATACACTTGATTAATTCAAAATAAACTTTGCATCAAAGGCCCTCTCCTTATATGAAATGCCTTGGTTTATAATGGGAAGACATCACTGCTCTGGTTCCTTGCCCTAATTTAAGAGAAACTTGATATTGTCAAGGTCTTGTACTTCCACTGATAGCAACCTATTTCCTTTAGAGGCATCCACAGTCAAATGGTTCAACACATAAGAAACATATTTACAAAACAAAGCACAGAGAAAGGATTTGCATCTAAGCCCACAGAGAATCAAGATTCTCCCTAGTAAGAGAGCCCTCCCACAGAGGTTTGATTAGTTTATTAGACTAACAGTACTGCCCTGGGTAAGAATCCAACTTTTTGAAGATTATCAATGTTTTTATCTGCATATGTTTTGTCCCCTTTTGTTCAAGGATCTTTTGATTCATTTCTTTCATGGTACCTATTATTAGGAATCACTAATTTTCACTCAGTCATTTCTACTCTTCATCTCTTGTAGTTCAAATCCTAGGATACCCAGATTCCCTAGTCCCACCTCGAATAACTCCTTTCCTGAATTTCAATGGTAAGTCATTCTCCTAGGTATAATGCTAATTGCTTTCTCTAGAGCACCAGCTTTCTAGCATCTGACCTTTATCAAGTTACCATGCCAGATCCCTGTCTAGTTGATCTCTGCTTAGAGCTGAAAAAAGATGCTAGAGATAACTTCATAATGAAAGTGCCTGTATTTCATTATGTCTTAATTTTCTAATTAAAAGAGATAAGGAAGCAAACTATATCCTGTTAAAGGCACCATAGACAATGAAGTAATATCACTACTTAACATATATGCACCAAGTGGCATAGCAACCAGATTCTTAGAGAAATTAAGGGAGCTACTGGCAGAAATAGACAGCAAAACTATACTGGTTGGAGAACTCAACCTCCCACTCTCTGAACTTGACAAGTACAACCTCAAGATAAATAAGAAAGAAGTTAAGAAGATGAATAGAATTTTAGAAAAGGTAGATATGATAAACCTCTGGAGAAAACTAAATGGCTATAGAAAGGAATATACCTTCTTCTCAGTGGTAAATAGCACATGCACAAAAATTGACTATATACTAGGGCATAAAATCCTCACAATCCAGTGAAGAAAGGCAGAAGTAATCAAAGGATCCTTTTCAGATCATGATACAATAATAGTTATTTGTAATAAAAAAACCATGGAAAGATAGACTAAAAGCTATTTGGAAACTAAATAATCTAATCCTAAAAGAAATGAATAATAATTAATTGAATAGTTTTCTTGATATCAATTTTATTTATCTCTATTTTAGTTTTCAGTATTTCTAATTTGGTATTATTTGGGGATTTTCAATTTGTTCAATTTGTTCTTTTCCTAGCTTTTTCAGTTGCATGTCCAATTCATTGATCTCCTTTTTCTCTATTTTATTCATGTAAGTACTTAGAGATATAAAACATCCGCTAAGAACTGCTTTTGCTGTATCCCATAAGTTTTGGTATGTTGTCTCATTACTCCACTATCAGTGCAGTGCACATGGACACATAGCAGAGAGTTGTCAATACTTCTTCCTTTCCTTTTTGGCTGTTTTTTCACAAAATAGCCCTAGGAGCTTTGGAAAAAAAAATAATCCAGCCATAAGTTCTAAGTGATGCAGTAGGATAGAATTCCTGCAATCCCTAGGACAAGAAGCCTGAGACAATGGCCCCTTTCACACTGGGAGCAGAGCTGAACTTTAAAGGATAGGGAAAAAAGTCTAAAAAACATGAGCAAAAGAAAAAACAAACAACCTGATCATAGAAAGATATCATGGTGACAAGGAGTACCGAGACCCAAACTCAGAAGAGGACAACAATGTCAAAACACTTATGGGCAAAACACCAAAGAAAAATGGGAAGTGGTCTCAGGCACAGAAAGAACTCATGGATGAGCTCAAAAAAGCGCTTAAAATCATATAAGAGAGGTACAAGAAAAATAGGGAAAATAAATGAGAGTGATGCAAGAGTATTATGAAAAAAAGAGTCGATCGCTTGGAAAAAGAAAACAATTGCTTCAAAAGTAGAATTGGCCAAACAGAAAAGAAAGTACAAAAGCTAGGTGAGGAAAACAACTCCTTGAAAGTTAAAATTGGGGGAGTGGAAACTTATGACTTTATGAGACAATAAGAATCAAGCAAAGAAATCCAAAAGAATAAAAAATGTAACAAAATATGAAATATCTCATAGGAAAACCAGCACAGCTGGAAAATAGATCCAGGAGAGACAATATCAGAATCATTGTACTACATGAAAGCCATAATCTAAAGGATGACCTGGACAGCATGTTTCAAGAAATTATCAAGAAAAACTGTTCTGATATCTTGGAACTAGAGTGCAAAATAGACATTGAAAGAATTCACCCAGGGCTCTTAGATGGTGCACTGAGGGGGCAGCTAGGTGGCATAGTGAGTAGAGCACCAGCACTGGAGTCAGCAGGACCTGAGTTTAAATCTGGTCTCAGACACTTGACACACTTCCTAGATGTGTGACCTTAGGCAAGTTGCTTAACCCCAATTGCCCAGCCTTCCCCCCTCCAAAAAATGAGAAAGAATCCACCCATCACCTCAGGAAAGAGATCCCAAAACAAAAACTCCAAGGAGCATTATAGCTAAATTTCAGAATTATGAAGTCAAAGAACAAATATAATAAGTATCCAGAAAGAAACAATGCACATATTGGGATTCCAGAATCATGATTACACAGGAATTGAGTATTATTAACATTAAATGACTGGAGATCATGGAACATGATTTTACAGAAGAAAAAGGTGCTAGGACTACAAACAAGAATCACTTACCTGGTAAAATTAAGCCTAATACATCAATGGAAAAATGGTCATTCAATGAAATAGAAGGATTTCAATCTTTTATAAGGAGAAGACTAGAACTAAATCCAAAATATGATCTCTAATATTATGACACAAGAGAAGTTTAAACAGGTAAAAAGGGAAAAGAAAACATAAGGAAATCAGTAAAGCTAAACTGTTTATATCCCTACATCGGAAGATGTTACCTGTAATCCTTAAAAATTGTATCACTTAATAGTAGAGCTAGAAGGTACATATATACATACATACATATATATATATATATATATATATATATATATATATATACACACACACAGAGAGAGAGAGACAGACAGAGAGAGAGAGAGAGACAGAGACAGAGACAGGCAGAGAGACAGAGAGAGACAGAGGGTACAGATATAACATGAACTTGAGAAAATGACATTAAAAAACTAAAAGATGAGAAGGAAGAGTACACTGACTGAAGAAGGCAAGGAAAGGCAGAATGGAGTAAATTCTTTCACATGAAGAGGAATGAGAGACCTATTACAGTGGAGAGAAAGATGGAAGGGTGGGCAATAAATATTGCCTGAACCTCACTCTCACCAATACTGGTTCAAAGAGTGAACCATATACACAATCAGCTGCATATTAAATATATATCTTACCCACCAGGGAAGTAGGAATGAAGAAGATTAAGTAAAGGGAGGGAATGGGAACTGACAGAAGAGAGATCACAGGAGGGGATGTGATGGAGAGAACCAATACACTGGTGAGAAGCGAAAGGGTGAAAGGAGAGAGAGGACAAACAGGAGGAAGAATAGGATGGAGGGAATTACACAGGTAGTAATCATAACTGTATGTATGAATTCTCCCATAAAATGGGAATGGATAGCAGAGTGGATTAAAAACCAGAATCCCACAATATATTGTATACAAGGAACACAGTTGAAGCAGAGAGACATACAAAGGATAAAGGAAGGGGCTAGAGCAGAATCTATTATGCTTCAGCTGAAGTAGGAAAAAACAAAAACAAAAGCAACAACAAAAAAACAGAGGTAGCAATCCTGATCTCAGACAAATAAAAGCAAGAATAGACTTAATTGAAAGAGATAAGGAAGGAAACTACATCTTGCTAAATGGTGCCATAGACAATAAAGCAACATCACTACTAAACATATATTCACCAAGCGGTATAATATCCACATTTTTAAGGAGAAGTTAAGTGAGTTGCAGGAAGAAATAGACAATAAAACTAGACTAGTACAGGACCTCAACTCTCCCTTCTCAGAACTAGAAAATTCCACCCAAAAAATAAACAAGAAAAAACTAAGGAGTTAAATAAAATATTATAAAAGTTAGATATAACAGACCTTTGGAGAAAATTGAATGGGAATAGAAAACAATATATATCTTATCATCAGCACATAGTACTTACACACAAAAAAAATCACCATTTAAGAGGCCATAAAAGCTTAAAAATCAAATGTAGAATGGCAGAAATATTAAATGTGTTCTTTTTGGAACATAATGCAATACAAATTGCATTCAGCAAAGAGCAGTGCAAAGGTAAATTAAAATTAGGTAGTAACTAAATAACCTAATCCTAAAGAACAAGTGAGTCAAAGAATAAATTAAAGAAGCAATTAATAGGTTCATTAAAGGGAATGACAACAATAAGACAATATGCCAAAAGTTATGGGATGTAACTGAAATAGTACTTAAAGAAAAATATTTTTCTCTAAATTCTTACATCAACAAAATGGAAAAAAGAAGAAATCAATGAATTGGGCATGCAATTAAAAAAAACTAGGAGAAAGAATAAATTTAAAATTCTTAATCAATCACCAAATTGTCAATCCTTAAAATCAAAAGTGAGATTAATCAGAATGTCATAAAAAATCTATTGAGCTAATAAATAAATTAAGAGCTGCTGTTATGAAGAAGCCCATAAGATAGATAAGGTATTGGTTAATCTGATTAAAACAAGAAAGAAGAAAACCAAATTACCAGTGTCAGAAATGAAAAAAAGGTGAATGCATCACCAGTGAAGAGTTAATTAAAGCAATAATTAGGAAATATATTGCCCAATTATATGCTGATAAATCTGACAATCTGAGTGAAATAAATGAACATTTTCAAAAATTATAAATTACATGGATTAACAGGTCAAGAAACAGAGTACCACATAACCCCAATTTAGAAAAAAAAATTGAGAAGCAGAGACAAGATGGCAGCTGGAAAGCAGGGATTCACTCACGCTTTCCCCCAAATCCCTCCAAACACCTTTAAAAATGTCTCTGAACAAATTTTAGAGCTGCAGAACCCACAGAAAAGCAGAGGTAAGCAGGTCTCCAGCCCAGGACAGCCTGGATGGTTGCTGGAAATGTTCTATGACACCACACTGAGAGTGGAGGGCAGGTCAGCATAGGCTGTGCCAGGACAGACAAAACTGGGAGTCAGTCAGGCTCAGCAGGCCATAGGGCCATGAAAAACCAAGCTATGGTAGTTACCAGACTTCTTAACCCACAAATGCCAAAGACCATGGAGAAGGTTAGTGGGAAAACTGCTGAGTCAGGGTCAGAGCAGTCTGGCCCATGCCCTGGGGGTGGCAGAGGTAGTACTACAGTGGCTGTAGCAGAAGCAGGAAGCTCCAGCAGGTAATTCCAGAACTCCAGTGTCAGCTGCTTCAGGAGTCCCTGGATCACACAGTGAAAGGATTCAAGCTATGAACCAGAGTGGGAGTGGAGGGAGTGCTTTGCTGGTGCAGAGTCAGCTTTGCCCTGCTTGGATCTGGGTCTTGGGACTGGTTGGTGGTTCTTGGGGGAGGAGGAGTGCTGCTGTGGCAGATGTTGCTGTGTAGAAGTAGCTCTGAAAGCAGCAGTGTAGCCCCTAAAGGTATGTAGCCTCTACATATACCTTCACATTAAACTTATTTTCCCAATAATCAAGTTATAAAGAACTATAACCAATTAAATGAATCATGAGAAAGATGAAACAAAACCAAAAATAAAATAAAATAAAAAAGGGAGCAAATATGCTTCAATCTGCATTTAGTCTCCATTATTTTTTTCTGGATGTGGATAGCTTTTTCCACCATAAGTCTTTTGCAGCTATCTTAGTACCTTGCATTGATGAGAAGAGCCAAGGCTTTCAAAGTTAGTCATCAGAAGAGCAATGTGTCTGTGGTTCTGTACAATGTTCTCTGGGTTCTGCTCCCTTCACTCATCACCAGATCATGTAATTTTCTCCAGGTTGTTATGAAGTCCATCTGCTCCTCATTTCCTATAGCACAATAGTATTCCATTACACTCATATACCACAGTTTGTTTAGCCATTCCCCAATTTATAGGCATACCCTTGATTTCCAGTTCTTTGCTACCACAAAAAGAGCTGCTTTAATTTTTTTTGTAGATATGGGTCCTTGGGTCAAAGGGTATGCACATTTTTATCACCCCTTGGGTATGGTTCCAAAGTGATCTCCAGTATGGTAGGATCAGTTCACAACTCCAAAACAATGCAAATGTTCCAATATTTTCACATCTTCTCCAGCACTTATCATTTTCCTGTTTTGACATGTCAGCCAATCTGACAGGAGAGATGTGGCACCTAAGAGTTGTCTTGACTTACATTTCTCTAATCAATAGAGATTTAGAGCACTTTATGTGCCTATATATATCTTTAATTTCTTCCTCCGAAAATTGGCTCTTCATATCCTTCCACCATTTCTCAATTGGGGGATGACAAGTATTCTTATAAATTTGACTCACTTCTTTGTATATTTTAGAGATGAATCCTTTGTCAGAGACACTGGTTGAAAACTTTTTCTGCTTCCCTCCTAATCTTGCTTGCATTGGCTTTGTTGATACAAAACTTTTCAATTTATTGTAATTAAAATTATCCATTTTGCATTTTGTAATGCTCTCTATCTCTTGTTTAGTCAAGAATTCTTCCTTTCTCCATAAGTCTTACAGAAAAACTATTCCTTCTCTCCAAAAATGCTTATAGTATCAGCCTTTATACCTAAATCATGAACACATTTTGACTTTATTTTGGTATATGGAGTAAGATGTTGGCCTATATCCACCATACTATTTTCCAGTTTTATCAGCAGTTTTTTTTGTGAAATAATGAGTTCTTATCCCAGAAGCTGGAATCTTTGGGTTTATTAAAGAGTAAATTACTATATCAACTACTGCATCTTGTGTCCTTAGCATATTCCACTTATCCACGACTTTATTTTTTTAGCCAGTACCAAGGATTTTTGATGATTGCTGCTTTATAAAACAGTTTAATTTCTGGTATGGCTAGCCCTCCTTCCCTTGCATTTCTGTTCATCAACTTCCTTGATATTCTGGATATTTTGTTCTTCCAGAAGAATTTAGTTATTGTTTTATCTAGCTCTGTAAAATAATTTTTGATAGTTTGATTGGTATGGCACTGAATAAGTAAATTAATTTGGGCAAAATTGTCATTTTTATTATATTAGTTCATCCTAGCCACAAACAATTGATATTTTCCATTTATTTAGAAGTGACTTTATTAGTGTGAGAAGTATCTTGTAATCGTGTTCATATAGTTCCTGGGTTTGTCCTGGCAGGTAGATTCCCAAATATTTTATAGTGCCTACAATAACTTTAAATAGAATTTGTCTTTCTATCTCTTGCTGTTGGGCTTTGCTATTATTCTATAGGAATGCTGAGGATTTATGTGGGTTTGTTTTACATCCTGCAACTTTGTTAAATTTATTTTTTATTTCAAGTAGATTTTTACTTGATTCTCTAGGATTCTCTAAGCATATCATCAGAGCATCTGTGAAGAATGATAACTTAGTTTATTCTTTGATTATTCTAATTCCTTCAATTTCTTTTTCTTCTCTTATTGCTAAAGCTAACATTTCTACTACCAAGTTGAATAATAAGGGTGATAATGGACAGACTTGTTTCACCCCCAATTTTATTTGAAATGCATCTAGCTTATCCTCATTATACATAATGCTTCCTGATGGTTTTAGATAGATACTTCTTATAATTTTAAGGAAGACTCCATTTATTCCTAAGCTTTCTAGTGTTTTTAATAGGAATGGGTATTGTATTTTTTCAAAAGCTTTTTCTTCATCTATTGAGATAATCATTTGGTTTCTGTTAGCTTTGTTGTTGATGTGATCAATTATGCTGATAGTTTTCTAATATTGAATCAACCTTTCATTCCTGGAATAAATCCTACCTGGTATTACCTACCTGGTGTATTATTTTTGTGATAAGTTGTTCTAATCTTTTTTTAAATATTTTAATTAATTTTTTTACATCTATATTCATTAGGGAAATAGGTTCATTTTCTTCGGCTATTTTGGCCCTTCTGGGTTTTGGAATTAGTACCATATTTGCATCATAAAAAAGAATTTGGTAGGACTCCTTCTTTGCTTATATCCTCAAATAATCTATAAAGTATTGGAATTAGTTATTCTTTGAATGTTTGAGAGATTTCACATGTAAATACATCTGGCCTGGGAGATTATTTCCTGGGAAGTTCATTGATGGCTTGCTGAATTTCTTTTTCTGAGATGGGATTATATAAGTGTTTTAGTTCTTCTTCGGTTAATCTGGGCATTTCATATATATTTTTAATATTCATCCATTTCCCCAAGATTATCAAATTCCTGGGCATATAATTGAGTAAAATGATTGCAAATTATTGTTTTAATTTCTTCTTCATTGGAGGTGAATTCACCCTTTTCATTTTTGGAACTGGTAATTTGGTTTTCTCCTTTCTTTACTTTAATCAAATTAACCAAAGGATCATCGATTTCATTGTTTTTTTCACAAAATCAGCTCTTACTTTTATTTATTAGTTGAATAATTTTCTTTATTTCAATTTTATTAAGCTCTCTTTTGGTTTTCAGTATGTTCTAGTTGGATATTATTTGGGGATTTTCAATTTGTTCTTTTCCTAGCTTTTTCAGTTGCATGCCCAATTCATTGATCTCTTTCTTCTTTATTTTATTCATGTAAGAATTCAGAGAAATAAAACTTCCCCTAAGAACTGCTCCTGTTGCATCCCATAAGTTTTTTTATGTTGTCTCATCATTGTCATTCTCTTGAGTGAAGTTAGTGATTGTTTCCATAATCTGTTGTTTAACCCACTCATTCTTTAGGATTTGAATATCTAGTTTCCAAATAGTTTTCAGTCTATCTTCCCATGGTTCTTTATCACAAATCATTTTTATTGCATCATGATCTGAAAAGGATGCATTGACTATTTCTGCCTTTCTTCACTGGATTGTGAGGTTTTTATGCCCTAGTACATGGTCAATTTTTGCCTATGTGCCATGTACTGCAGAGAAAAACCATGTATTCATTTCAGTTTTCTCCAGTTTTCTCCAGAAGTCTATCATATCCAGCTTTCCTAAAATTCTATTTACCTCCTTAACTTCTTTTGTGTTTATTTCAAGGTTGAACTCATCAAATTCAGAGAGGGGGAGGTTAAGTTCTCCAGTAGTGTAATCTTGCTGTCTATTTCTTCCTGTAACTCCTTTAACTTCTCCTCTAAGAATTTTGATGTTGTACCACTCCCTACCTAGATGTTAAGTAATGATATTACTTCCTTGCCTATGGTGCCTTTTCAGCAGGATATAGTTTCTTTCCTTATCTCTTTTAAATATATCAATCTTTACTTTTGCTTTGTCTAAGATTAAGATTGCTACCTTTTTTTTTCTTTTACTTCAGGTAAAGCATACTATATTCTATTCCAGCCTTTTATATTTACCTCATGTGTATCATGCTATTTCAAATGTGTTTCTTGTAAACAATATATTGTAGGATTATGGTTTTTATTTTTTAAAATTATTATTTATTTAATATTTTTAGTTTTCAACATTGACTTCCACAAGAGTTTGAATTACAAATTTCCTCCCCATTTCTACCCTCCCCCCCACTCCAAAATGGCATTTATTATGATTGCCCCATTGCCCAGTCAGCCCTCCCTTCTGTCATTCCCCTACCCTCCATCCCCTTTTCCCTTCTTTTCTTGTAGGGAAAATATGTTTCTATTCCACATTGCCTCTATACCTTATTTCCCAGTTGAATGCACAAACAACTTTTTTTTTTAACATCTGCTTTTAAAACTTTGAGTTCCAAATTCTCTCCCCTCTTCCTTCCCCACCCACTCTCCCTAAGAAGGCAAGCAATTCAACAAAGGTCACATGTGTATCTTTATGTAAAACCCTTCCACAATACTCATGTTGTGAAAGATTAACTATATTTTGTCTCTCCTATCCAGTCCCCCTTTATTCAATTTTCTCCCTTGACCATGTCCCTTTTCGAAAGTGTTTGCTTTTGATTAATTCCTACCCTATCTGCCCTCTTTTCTATCATACCCCTTTTTCATCCCATTTCTCCTTATTTGCTGCGGGGTAAGATAACCAATTGTGTGTGTGTTATTCCCTCCTCAAGTCAAATCTGATGAGAGCAAGATTCACTCATTCCCCCTCACCTGCCCCTTCTTCTGTTCCAACAAAACTGCTTTTTCTTGCCCCTTTTATGGGTGATAATTTACTCCATTATGTCTCTCCTTTTCTCCCTCTTTTAATATATTCTTCTCTCATCAATTAATTTGATTTTTTTAGATATCATCCCTTTGTATTCAATTCACCCTGTGCCCTCTGTCTCTCTATATACGTACATTCCCTTCAGCTACCCTAATACGGAGGTCTCATGTATTATACAAATCATCTTTCCATGTAGGAATGTAAACAAAACAATTCAACTTTAGTAAGTCCCTTTTGATTTCTCTTTCTTGTTAACCTTTCCATGCTTCTCTTGATTCCTGTGTTTGAAAGTAAAATTTTCCATTCAGTTCTGATCTTTTCACTGAGAAAGCTTGAAAGTCCTCTATTTTATTGAAAATCCATATTTTGACTTGGAGCACAGTACTCAGTTTTGCTTGGTAGGTGATTCTTGCTTTTAATCCTAGCTCCAGTGACCTCTGGAGTATCATAGTCCAACTCCTTTGATCCCTTAATGTGGAAGCTGCTAGATCTTGTGTTATCCTGATTGTGTTTCCACAATAATCAAATTGTCTCTTTTTGGCTGCTTGGAGCATTTTCTCCTTGATCTGGGAGCTCTGGAATTTGGGAATGCTATTCTTAGGAGTTTTCTTTTTGGGATCTTTTTCAGGAGGCAATTGGTGGATCCTTTCAGTCTCTATTTTACTCTCCGGTTCTGGAACATCAGGACAGTTCTCCTTGATAATTTCTTGAAAGATGATATCTAGGCTCTTTTTTGATCATGGCTTTCAGGTAGTCCAATAATTTTTAAATTATCTGTCCTGGATCTATTTTCCAGGTCAGTGTTTTTTTCAATGAGATATCTCACATTATCTTCCATTTTTTTTCATTCATTTGTTTCTGCTTTATAATATTTTGATTAATCATAAAGTCGCTATCTTCCATTTGCTCAACTCTCATTTTTAAGGTAGTATTTTCTTCATTGGCCTTTCGGACCTCATTTTCCATTTGGCTAACTCTGACTGTCAAGGCATTCTTCTCATTGGCTTTTTGGTGCTCTTTTGCCATTTGAGTTAGTTTATTTTTAAGGTTTTATTTTCTTCAGTATTTTTTGTGTCTCCTTTAGCCAGTCATGTACTTGTTTTTCATGGTTTTCTCGCATCACTCTCATTTCTCTTCCCAATTTTTCTTCTACTTCTCTTATTTGCTTTTTCAAATCCTTTTTGATGGCCTGAGACCAATTCATATTTTTCTTGGAGGCTTTTGATGTAGACTCTTTGACTTTGTTGACTTCTTCTGGCTGTTTTGACCTTCTTTGTCACCAAAGTAAGATTCCAAAGTCTGAGCGTGAATCTGAGTCTGTTTTCCCTGCCTGTTCATGTTCCTAGCCAACTCCCAGACCCTTGAGTTTTTCTTCAGGGTATGACTGTTTGTAGAGTAGAGAGTACTTTGTCCCACACTTGAGGCGCTGTGCTGCTATTTTCAGAGCTACTTCTACACAGCAAGCTCTGCTACACCATTGCTCTTCCTCCCACAAGAACCTCCAACCAGGAGCAGGACTCAGTTCCAAGCAGGCTCTGCACTCCCCCTGTAATCCGCCGCTTAATTCCTACCACCAGCTGGGCCTTGGGCCAGAAGTAACTGCAGCTGTAGCTCTAGAAGAAGCCTCAGATATGAACCATCTCCACTGTCCCTGGCGCAGTGGCCTATCAGGAACTCCTTTCATTCTGTCCCAGCAGATTTTCCCACTAACCTTCTCTGTTGTCTTTGGTGTGTGTGGGTTAAGAAGTCTGGTAACTCCCACAGCTCACTGATTCAGGGCACTACACCTGTTCTGCCTGCTCCCCATCTGGTTGGTCCTCATGCTACCCATGCTGAGCTTTGCTCCACTTCGCTCCCCGATCCTTGCAATAGACCCTTCCCAGTGACCACGCAGGCTGTCCTGGGCTGAAGTCCTGCTTCCCTTTGCTATTTTGTTGGTTCTGCAGCTCTAGAATTTGTTCAGAGACATTTTTTATTGGTGTTTGGATGGACCTGGCATGGAACTTAAGCGAGTCCCTGCTTTCTAGTCACCATCTTCGGATTATGGTTTTTAATCTATTTTGCTATCTGCTTCTGTTTTATGGGAAATTTCATTCTATTCACATTCATATTTGTGATTACTGTGTCTTTTTTCATCCTATGTCCCCCACTGTTTATGTTATTATTTCTCTCTTCTCCCTTCCCCTCCTCATAAGAGTTTTGCTTTTGACAACTGCATCCCTCTATATTCCCTCCATTTCAGTCCCCCTTTTATCTTATCCTTTTCCCCTTTCTACTACTTCCCTCCCTTTTATCCACCTCCCCTTTTCTTTCCCCTATCCCCTCCTATGGCCAGTAGGATAACTTTGGTTTCTACATTTATCAGAATATGTTATTCCCTCCTTGAACCAAATCCAATGAGAGTAAAGCTCAAACAGTGCTCTTCTTCCTATCTTCTTTGCCTCTACTATAATATGATTTTGTGCCTCTTCATATGATGTAATTTAATTTTTCTACCTCCTCCTTACCTCTTCTCCCAGAGCAATCCCTTTGCACCCCTTAATTATATATTTTGCAATCACATCAGTTAATTTATGCCTACATCCTCTGTCTATGTATATCCCTTTTGATTGTCATTAACTATAACATCCTCAAGATCAACATATATATTATATTTGAAACAATATAATCTTATATAAGGATGTAAACATTTTTTCCTTATTGAGTAACAAGGTTTTTTGTCTCCTTCTTGTTTACTTTTTTATGTCTCCCTTGAGTTTTGTATTTGAAGATCAAATTTTCCATTGAGCTCTGGTTTTTTCATCAGGAATGTCTGGAGTTCCCTTATTTCATTGAATGTCCATCTCCTTGCCTGAAAAAATTTTGCTCAGTTTTGCTGGGTAGTTGATGTTTGGTTGTAGTCTTAGTTCCTTTACCTTTTGGAATATCATATTCCAATTCTTCCTATCTTTTACTGTAAGAGGCTGCAATGTCCCCTGTGATCCTGACTGTAGTTCCATGATATTTGAGTTGTTTCTTTCTGGCTGATTGCAGTATTTTCTCCTTGACTTGATAATTCTGCAACTTGATTACATTTTTCCTTGGAGTTTTCAATTTGGGATCTCTTTCAGGGGGTGATAACTGGTTTCTTTTGATGATGATTTCCCCCTCTTATTCTAGGACCTTGGGGCAAATTTCATTGATGGCTTCTTGGATCTTACTGTCTAGGCTTTTTTTTAATCATGGCTTTCCAGTAGACCAATAATTCTTAGACTGTCTCTCCTGGATCTATTTTTCAGGTCAATTGTTTGTCCAGTCAAATATTTTACATTTTCTTCTATTTGTTCATTCTTTAGAGTTTGTTTGACTGATTCTTGATGCCTCATAGAGTCATTAGCTTCTACTTGCCCAACACTAATTTTTAATGAATTGTTTTCTTCATTTAGCTTCTGTATCTTTTTTTCCATTTGGTTAATTTTACCTTTTATGGAGTGATTTTCTCCAATCAGATTCTGAGCTTACTTAGCACTTTAACCAATTTTATTTTGTAAAGATTTGTTCTCATCAGTGAATTTCTTTTTCCATTTTTTCTTTTACCTCTCTAATTTGGTTTGTAAAATCCTTCTTGAGCTCAGCCATGAATGTTTTTTGGCTTAACACCAGTTCATATTCCCTTTTAAGATTTTATGTGTGGGTATACTGTCGATGCTGTCCTCTTCTGAATTTGTATTTTGATCTTCTCCGTCCCATAATATGATTCAGTGGTCTTTTTTTTTTTACTTTTTCTAGATTCTTTCTAGATAGTGGGTGTCTTTTTCAAACGTTTTTAAGTGGAACTCTGCTTCTGGGACTCAGAGGGCTCTGTCCCAAGCTTCTTGTGCTTGGGCACTGGGGGCCTGGTTAATGGCTTTGTGTGCTGTGGCCTCAGGTTTTGTCAGTTAGAGGCTATATAATGCTGCTGCTCACCTGTTGCTGAGCTGAAATCAACTGTTGTGTGCTAAGGATCAAGGCCCAATGACGTCTTTCTATATTTCCCAGGGGTTACTGCATCAGGTGTGGGAGAGGGATGGTCTGGCTGCTGGCAGTCTCCTCTTTCCCTAGATTTGCACTATAGCATGGGTGGTCTCAGCCATTGTCTACACTGGGAAACAATCTTTATAGCAAGTCTCTCTGACAAAGGCCTCACTTGTCAAATATATTGAGAACTGAGTCAAATTTATAAGAATACAAGACATTCCTCAATTGATAAATGGTCAAAGGATATGAACAAGCACTTTTAATATGAAGAAATTAAAACTATCTATAGGCATATGAAGAAGGGCTCTAAATCACTTTGACAAGAGAAATGCAAATTAAAACAATTCTGAGGTACCACTTTATACCTATCAGATTGGTTAATATGACAAAAAAGTAAAATGATATATGTTGGAGAAGATGTGGGAATATTGGGATACTGATTCACTGTTGCAGTTGTGAGCTGATCCAACTATTCTGGAGAGCAATTTGGAACTATTCCCAGAGGGCAATCAAACAGTGCATACCATTTGCTCCAGGAATATCAATACTATGCATATACTCCAAAGAGATCATAAAAACGGAAAAAGGACATACACATGGAAAAATATTTATAGCAGCCTTTTTATGGTAGAAAAATATTGGAAATTGAGGGGATGCCCATCAACTGGGGAATGACTAAATAAGCTCTGACATATGAATGTAATGCAATAAGAAATGATGAAAATACACATTTCAGAAAAGAACCTGGAAAGAGTTCTACAAACTGAGGCAAAGTGAAATGACCCAAAAACAGGAAAACATTGTACATGGTACCAGCAATATTGTTTTATAATCAAATATGAATGACTCAGATCCTCTCATCAAAACAATGGTCCAAGATAAGTCCAAAGCACTCATGATGGAAAATACTGTCCGTATCTAGAAAAAGAACTGATGGACTCTGAATGCAAATTGAAACATACTTTTTCACTTTATTCTTTTTTATGTTCTTCCTCCATTTTATCTGTTTCTTCTTTTACAACTGTGACTGATGTTGGAACATGTTCAACATGATGGCAAGATATAACCCGTAACAAATTAATCTAATATTTTAGGAAGAGGGGAGGAAAGAGAAGGAGAAAAATTTGCAACTCAAAATCTTGTAAAATGAATGCTAAAATTGTCTTGACATGTAATTGGTATAATATTATTAAACTGATAAAATGAAGTTTGAAAAATGAAAATTTTCATAGTAGTTTTTAACTCCCTCTCTCATGATGTAGCATATATGCATTAGGTCCCAGAAAAGAGTTACACTATGTTACCAAACTTCAGACAAAAGAGGAATCACTTCTGTCAAGAATATTTGAAAATGGTTTCATGAAAGAGATGACATTTCAGACAGGTTTTGAAGTATTGGTAGGAAAACACGGGTGGTGTTTTGAAAAAGCATTTCAACTGGGGCAAAATGGCATAAATACAGAGTCAAAACTTTAAAATATATTTTTGTTAATGACAGATATTTTAGATTGTCTAGAATCTAACATGCAACATAGTATCATAGTAATAGTTGAAGTCATATTCAACTGGAAAAATCTTTAAATGGAAAGATATTCTGGACACAAAAAGCAGAATGTCTTAATTACCAGGCTAAGAGGTTGGGACTTTTTGATGGATAATGGAGAGCCAATGAAATGTGCGAAATACTGAAGGCTATAATTTAGAAACATAATCCTGGTAATGATGCATGAGCCAGTATAAGAACATAGAGGTAATGGAGGCAGAAAATTCAGTGAAGTGTTTATTTTTAATATTTTGAATGAGATGAAATAGATTGGGAACAAAGGAAGAAATAATACTAATTGAAAGAAGTCCAGTGAGAGACATATTGGAGAGCTAATATTGATCAAATCTGAATGATGTCTCCAAGGTTTGATCCCACATAACAAAGTATAAATAAAATTGAGGATGAAGTAAAGAGGTTCTAAGATTTTGTAGGGGTAAATGCTGAGCATGGTTTAAGATTAGTTAACTCTGAAGTACTAGAGAAATAGTACTCAAATGGAGATGACATAGACAATTAGAAATTTTATGCTAGTGCTTGGAAAAGATTTCAATATTACAGGTATAGATTTGGGAGAATTCATAAAATTATCATTAAGACTACCTAAATAGATGAGATTATTGACTAGCCAGTTGCATGCCTTGCTCATAATAGACATAGTAAAAATTTGTGAAGTTGAGTTGAAGGAGGAGTGGGTAAAGAAAAAAATGCAAAGGACTCACGAGACAATCTTGAGAATAAAAGGGCATCATAAGTTCACTTAATCTTAGGTTTCATTGAAATGCAAGTGGAGGGTATTGTCCTTTGCTTTATTGAAACCATATATGGAATAGTTTTGATACATGTATTTTATGTGCATATATATGTGTATATATATATATATATATTTATGTGTACACATATACATCTGTATATGTGTGTGTGCATACACTGACCAATGTAGAATATTAAAAGAAGAATAATGAAGATGGTGAGGGGATTCAAAACATCTTAGTGGTAGATTTGTTGAATGAAATGAGTATGTATAATCCTGGAGAAGAAAAGCTTTAGGGACAGAGAATCAAGGTTTCCAATTTGTTTAAAAATATCATATGTAATAGGAATTCAAATCATACTGTTAAGTACAAGAAGGCAGAAGTAAGATGAATTGGTGGGAGTTACAAATTGTAGTTCACCATAAGGGCAAAATTTCTACCAGTTAGGTCAATCAATCAATTAATCGATAACTAGCATTTATGCTTGCTGGCATCAGGCAGAGCATATTGTGTGTGCTTTAAAGACAGCCCAGATAGAATAGTCTCCCCCCATAAAGGAGCAATGGATAGAAGTAGGCAAATTTAGGCTTAATAAAAGGAAAAATTTCCAAACAAAAGTTATAATGGATAGCAATGGGAGTGAAGTAGTTTTGCTTTACAGATAGTCTTCAGTCAATAGCTGAATGAGATCACTTGTTCAGTATACTTTAAAGGAGAAATTTTCAGATACTGGTTGGACTACATGGCTTCCAAAGTCTGCACCAACCAAAGGTTCTTTGTGAACAATTCCATCCCATGGTAGTTGAGTTCCTTACAATTGGCTTTTGCATTTTTTTTTGTCTTGAGTCCTAAATACTCCCCATCTTTTCTGATGTCAGCAGATAGCTTTAACTCCTAATTTGATCAAAATATTGAATCTGTGTGAGGTGAGACACTTCAACTTCTCTCTTTTCTGACTCAAATTCCTCAAGGTATATGCATACATGCAAATGTATACATATGTATTCATGTGGAAGAAGATAATATATGCATCATCATCATCATCATCATCATCATCATCTTCATCTCCTCTATCTCCCTTGCATCAGAAGGAGAAATGTTCCTTTTCTGTTCTGCCAACCAACCAGTAGTTTTGAATACACTCCACCTTGACTCCTTCAAGGTTTTCCTCCACATATCATTCCACTACTACCCCTACCATATTTTCTCCCATAAAACAATATTTATAGAAATCATAGAGGTCCTAATCTAGGTCATCTAGCCCTACCAGCATACATTCCCCTCCAAAAATTCATGACATATGATCCTTAGAATCCTTTCCTCTGAGACATCTGGTAACAGTAGATTTATTACTGACTGAGGCAGCCCACAACCTCCTACATGAAGTCTATCCTGAGCCCTACTGTTTACCTTGGTGGTTATCTCAGTAGCCTACTATATCTAAGTCAGATTCCAGCAATGCTTTATTTCATTCTCTGGCCATCGTCTTTCCAGACACCATAATGCTGTGTTATGTACTCCCCTTTTCAGTTCCAGAACCAAAATCAAATAAAACTATTTCTCCTGGAAACAATGAGTCAATCTGCTTCCCCTACGGCTCTACTTATCTTTCCAGTAACTTTCCAAACTAGCCTAGCAAATTACTACCTGTATGATCCTGGGCAAATTATTTCACCTCTTAGCTGTAGTCTCCTCATTTCCAAAATTAGGATAATGTACTAGGTAAGTTCCCTTTTATGGCTAAATTTCTGATCCTGTGAATTGAATGTATGTCTTCTTTTCATCATATTTTCTACTCTGATCAGCACTCTCATTCTTTCTTTCTTCCTATTCTTTTTCCCCTAATATTGCTAAAACAAGATAAAATAAAACAAAATAATATTTTTGTTATTCTCACAAACTCAGCTCATTCTGCATTTCAACACTCCTGACACAATTCTTATAGGCTTATGGTGTTCTTTTCCATTCCTTATGTTTCCTGTCCTCATTTCTATTTTGTCTAAATGACCTTTAAAATCTAATTGCTTAGTTCCCTGAAATTTTCCTCCTTATAAAAATTGTTTCTTCAGAATTTTCTTTTTGTGAATTTTCCATTTTTCCTGTTCTGGTGCCTGTAGAATTTTCCTCCATGATACCTACCTATCTTTCCTCTGAATCCATTGAAATCTGCTTTCCCTGTAACCAGAGTGTGTATCAAGTTAACCCAGCTTTCCTCTCTATTTCAAATTAGGAAGGGGTGTCCATTGCCCACAAGATATGTATCATTTCTACCCCTAGAACCACTTTCTAAATGTCCATGATGATCAGTTCCAAAGTAAAATTTCTTCGCCTCATTTCCTCTACTTTTAGAGAGATGAAATTCATTTGACTTGAGAAATAATTTCCTGTACTTTTGACAGAGAGATCTCTAGCAGATAATTCAAGTAACCTGGTATGGCCATAGCATACCTGTGGGAAGGACTTGCAATATCTCCTGAATTCATTTTTTTTTTCCTAGGGGGCCTCCTGTAAACTCCAATGACAATATCTTTTCTCTTTCTCCTTCCATTCCTCTTCACACTTACTTTCTCCACTGTGATGTTCCTCTAGTTCCTGAATTTTCTCAGGTTAAAATATATTCTTAATATATAAATAGACAAGCTACCTCCTTCTCCCCCAATGCTTCCCAATACACATTTTAACCTTTTTCTTTCACATAAAGTATATTAATCTGCAGTCACACTGCAGTCCTGTGTCCTATTTTACCAATCCAATTGATAATTATGAGGGCAAATTGTGACATCTACTTTAGCTTACTTGTTGCCTATCCTTTGTACATTTGGGGGTTAAGCATATTTGAGGTACTGGGTTTTGCCTGTAGATCTTAACTTTTATTTTGTCTTATGTTAGCATCTTAGTGTCTCCCTTCTATCCTTCCTATATTGTAGCTACTGTTCATCTTTCTGGATATGTAGGCAGTATTCCCTTTCCTTCTTCCTTTTCAGGCAAACATTCTGGAAGCCCAGCTGATGTCAGATAATATGAATTTTAGTGAAACCAATGAAACAAGTTTGATTTCAGACATGACCATATTGAAATTGAGGTGCTAGTAAGATTTCCTGTGAGTCAAGAAGTGAGAATTGGTGCTTACCATCCAAGCAGAGTATAAGAATCCATAAAGCAAACAGGAATTTACAATTTACATAGTCTATAGGAAAACATGCTAACCCTACCTCATGTATAAAGTATTTTTTAAACTTTCATGTACTTTAATATTAAGGTTGGTTTGAGGATCCACAATCTAGGAATTTTCAAATACGAGTGGCACTAATGATTTATTAGTGATTGAATTACTGAGTCATAAACTAAATTTCTGAGGAAAATCTAATATGATTTAAGAAAAAAATTTCATTGAGGTGTTAGTAAAATATTTTTATGTGCTTTAGACATAGTAGGTATTGCTAGGTATCTTTCAATAGATTTTGATGAAAAATTTCTGTTTCTACTGAGAACAGGATAGTAGAACCTGGGTTCATTTTATAGTAAGAGATATTTGGCTTAATTATTAGGAAGAATTTTTTAGAACTCTCACAGAAACTCTTATTCTCGATCTCCCAATGACCAAATCTGATACTCTTCTCTAAGTCATCACACTGTTCTACATTGTTGACCATCCTCTCCTTATGGATACCCTCTTGACTGATTTTTGTGAGTATTTTCTGTCCTGATTTTGTTGCTTTTCTGACTGTTGCTTTTTAGTTTCCATTGCTGGCTCTTCATCAGTATCACACTCCCAAAACATGTATATATGTATTTTCTCTAGATGACCGCATCAGTTCTCATGGGTTTAATTGTTATCTATGTGCAGATGACTAACAGATCTCCATAGTCAACCAGGTTTTCCCTTGAGTTTCAGTCCTGGACCAGTTCCCTACTGGACATTCCAGATTAGTTGTCCTGGACATTTTATACTTAAAATTTTCAAAATGGAACTTATTATTCACCTCTCTCTTTCTCCTCATCCAAACTTCCATATTCCTGACTAATTCACATCTAGTCTCTTAAGTTAGAAATCATCAGTCTAGATGTTCAATCTGGCCATTTTCATCTCTATAGGAAATCTCATCTGACTCCTCTCTATTTACACAACTTTATTCAGGCTCTCATCACCTCTCATGCAGTTAATTGCCATGGCCTCCTTTGGTCTCCTTGTGTCAAGTTATTACCCACTCCAGTCTGTCTAGTTTTCATGCATCTGCCAAAATGATTTTCCTAAGTCACAGATCTGATAATTTTACTCCCTTTCTCAATAAACTTCAATGCATCCATGTTTCCTCTAGGATAAATCAGTTTTAAAAGTCTTGTACAACATAGATCCAACCTATGTTTCGACCACCAACCTAAACAGCCCGGTGACACAATGCATAGAGCAGGCAACCTGGATTCAAAAAGAGCTGAGTTAGAATCCTACTTCTGAAACATATTGGTTATATGATCAAAATATGTGATAATTTATTTAATCTCCACATATATAATCTCCATATATATATAATATAATATAATATATAATTTCCACATATATAAAATGGGAATAATAATAGTATGTACCTCTCAGGGTTGTTATGAGGATCAAATGGGGTAAATTACATAAAGTGCTTTACTAACCTTGTTATTATTATTATTGCTACTACTACTACTCCTACTAGTACTAGTACTACTGCTACTACTACTGCTGTTGCTGCTGCTGCTACTGGTACCACTACTACTACCTTAGCCCATACTCTATAATTCAGTCAAACTGGCATCTAATCTTTGCATTGGTTTTTCCCTATACCTATAATGTACTCCCTGCTCTACTGTATTTCAGTTAGTCCCTTGCTTCCTTATAGAAATACATTCTACATGTACCTTTTCCTCATCTCCTCCCCCACAAAAATGTTACTAACCTCTTGTCTCAGTATTCTGTATATGTTTTTTATCTATTCTGTATATATTTACATATGGGAATGTTGTGTCTCCTAATAGAATATAACACTTTGAGAATAGGGATGTGTGCATTTGTAGCCCCAGCATCTAGCACAGTACCTGACTTAAAGTTGAAACCTAACATATACCTGCTGATTGACTGGCTCAGTCTGGAAAATGAAATCTTGAAGTACCAAGGTATACTGCAGAAGTATGAAACTCATGGCTGGTTGACAAAACTAGATTAAAACATAGCTGGGAAATGTTTAACAAAATAAATTAAAACATAATACAGCACAATTAATTTTAATTTTGCATTTTCTAATATCCACCTGTAGGGATGAGTTTCTGCACCACAGATATAATAGATATAGAGCTTGACTTGGACTTGGAAAACCTAGATTTGTGACACTAACTAGTTTTATGACTCTAAACGAGTCTTTCAACCACTTTGGGTCTTGGTTTCTTTTGTCAAAAAATGGAGGAGTTTGACTTGATGATCTAAAAAGTCACTTCTAGCTCTAAATTCATGACTTTATAATCATTTACATACATATATATATGTATATACCTATATTATATATTCTTGAAGATGTTGAGGGAAAAAAAGTTGTGACTGCCTCTTTGTGGAATTATTTAAATAGGCCCTATTATTCAAGGTCATTTCTATGAACTTGCAGTTTGTTTTTTATGTTATGTGTCCCCCAAAGCCATAGACCTCCATGTTCACATAGGCTTGATTCAGACTTGGGGGCTTAATAGTTCTTTTTCCTGTGGAAAAAAGAAACAAATGAAGAAACTAAAAAGCAGGCCAGTTTAACTTTTTGGCTCATTGTTCAACCCAAGAGTAAAATTTTGGGAAAATATGAATAAAGCTGCTGTGCGGCTTGTGTGTACGTTTTCTCCAAAATTGGATAACAGGGTCCTCAATTCTGTCAAAGGCACTCAATGTGCCTTTTAGGTATCAGAGTATATGACAGTCTTTTTTCCACCCCCAGAAAATGTATGCCACAAAGTCCTTGAAAGTAACCATAGAACCCATAGATCAAGACAAAAAGATGAAAAACCCAAATATCCCATTAGATTCCTCTTAGAAGGGAAAAAAACACAATAAGAAACTGATAAACCACAACAACAAAATCTTCCTGTCTACTCTGACTGTCCAAGTAGCTTTATGGACAGTACCTTTGATTCATTGAAATAAGGAACTCCTGGGTGGAGAAATCTCATTTTTCAATGAAAGTAGGCACTTTTTCTGTACCTTACATTCTTAAAGGAGTGCCTACAGCTTGAAGATATTAATTGACTTACCTAAGATCGTAGAGCCAGAACGTGTTAGAGATGAGACATGAATCTAGATCTTCCTAACTTCAAAATGAACTTTCAGGTAGGTGGTATTGTGGCTAGAGTCCTGGACTCAGGATCAGGAAGATCTGAATTCAAATATTGCTTCACAGATTTTGCTGTGTGACCCTGGACAAGTCACTTAACCTGCCTAAGCCTCAGTTTCTTATTTGTGAAAAGGAGGTAATAATAACATCTATTTCAAAGGGTTGTTTTGAGGATCAAATGAGATAATATGTGTAAAGAATTTTGAGAGGCTTAATATGTTTTACAAATGCTGTGTACTGTAATCATCATCATCATCATCATCATCATCATCATCATCATCATCATCATTGTTTCTATCCACCATGTGATGCTGGCCTCTCCATGGAGGAATCCAGCTCTTTGGCTCCTACCTGAACAGCTTTATTCCTTCTGCTGTAGTCAGTCCTTGGTGGAAGATGCTCCTTTCCTTATTTAGAACACTCTTAACAAAATCTCCAATGTCTGGGAGGCTAATGTTTTCTAAACTCAAGAACTCTTGAACTAAGGACATTGTAGTCTCAAGATTGCATATCAGATGATACCCAGGGAGAGAAATATCTTGTCTGAATAGCACTAGATTTTTACTTAATATCAGAAAAGGAAACGTGAATGCAAAAGGAAGCATCCAGAATTCTTATCTCAGTTGGTAGCACTGTGGTTATCCTGTAAGACATCATATATTTTTTTTGCTCTTATTGGTAAGTAGGTATGGGGTGGAGAGTACTTAGTATACCCAACACTGAAGTCCAAAGATAGAGAACAAAAAAATTCAGAAAAGTAGAAAACTCAAGGTCTCTTATGTAGCCAGAATGGCCTTTGTTTTCTTTGAATGACTCAGCTTACCTCATTGAGCCTCTGGACACTGTGGCTTGCTCTTCCGGGGCAGGAGGCCCGGGGGGCATTCCAGGCAGCAGACAACTTCCTGTGTGATGAGTCATGGGGCTGGCTGGGGGGAGGTGTTGGCGGCTGCACTAGGGGGAGGGGCCAAGTCAGGAACCAATCGGCCCTGGTCGTTCGGGCGGTGCTTGATGATGTAAAAAACTCTATGGGAGGGGAGAGGACAGCTTGAAGATTCTCTTTTCCTTTTCCGGTTGGAGCCAGAGACAGTTGCAGCGACAGTTACAGCGACAGTTGCGGCGACAGTTGCGGCAGTTGCGTCGGTTGCAGCCACAGCCACAGACACAGCTGGGGCGGGAGCTGCCAGTGGCGGAGCTGACCTGCGGGAGGGGGCTGAGCAGGGACTTCGGGCCATTGCAGCGACAGTTACAGCGACAGTTGGAGCCAGAGGCAGTTACAGAGGCAGTTACGACAGTTACGTCAGTTACAGCCACAGCCACAGACACAGCGGAAGCAGGAGCTGCCAGTAGCAGAGCTGACCTACGGGAGAAAGCTGAACAAAGACTTCAGGCCAGTGGGTAATCTTATTACCATAGAGGGGGAAACATGATTTTGCTTTACGCAATCATGCTTCTCTGTAGCCTCCTGGTTACTCTTTCAAGGCGTACTTATTGGGCCTGGAAGCTTTTGATCAATATATCAAAATGGGGTTGCTGGTTCATGGGTTGGTTACTGTGGAGCCTAAATAAATGTTTTGATTCTTCTGCCTTCTACTTTGAGAGTTTCTTATATCCGGCGGTTCCGAACGTTTCAGACATGTTTATGATCCTCTTTGAGATTATAAACTCTGCCCTCCTAATACATTTGGCGACCAGGATGGGATCGCTAGGTATAAGATCTCTATTTAGAAGCAGAACAATTCCAGAGGAAGAGATGAATATCCCAGGATGGGAGGATCCATTTTATTCCTCCCTAGCAAAAGAATTGGCTAAAAAAGCTGGACCCTGTGAAAACTGGGAACCAAGGCTACGGAGAGGAGATCCTAGGGATTTGGAAAAGTGTTTACGAGAAGTTGGGATTCAGTCAGGGGCATCACTATCTAGGCAAAGCTGGATAGTGTTATCAGCCTACCGGCTAGTATACGAAAGATTGAGATTAAGTGAAAGACATGGGGGCACTCCTACCCCACAGGAAGAAGGGGAATCTCAGATAGCAGGAGACCAAACTGACTCAAATGAGAACTTTTCTATTAATGTGGCTAAGAGCAACAGGAGACCAAAAAAGCCCAGAGTGCATTTCAACCCAGCCCAGAAAGAGCCTGACTGCCTGCTTCGTCCTAGCCATGGTGGCAGAGGAAGTGAGTGGGGAGAGAATGAGACAATGTTAGGGGCTGAGGCACAAAACACTACTGGGGTTCATGATGTGCCTCACACAGAGAATAGGAGATGGTTAAATGATCAGACAAGGGCTCGACCCATACAAAGGAGGAAGACAGAAACCCGAGGTGAAGATTCAGTTACAAGGGAAATTCAGGAAGATTTCTCACCGCAAGAGGTCACAGATATTTTGAGTAGATTCAGCCAAAGAATAGGAGAACCATTGATATCTTGGATGGTAAGACTCAGTGATCAAGGGGCCAGTGGAATATCAGTAGATAGGACAGACTGCATGAGATTCATAGGTATCAGCCATGATCCTCTAGTTCAACAAGCTTTTAGGGAACATCATCAGCAAGGAGATGGTGATAGCAGGACTACTCTGTTGGCATTAGCCGCTGTGGGATGCAATAAGAGATATGCTACTGATTCTATGTGGCCCACTGAGCACAGACCCTGGTATTCACTTAGAGATTGTATCATGAGACTAAAGGAGGAGGTAATGAAGACTGCCATTATGATAGGAACTGCAGACAAATATTACAATGATCCAATGGAACTGCCTCATAGGAATTTAATAATTAGGACAGCTCCCCCTGCTTATAAACAACTAATTTTGAATTTATTACTTGGAGAAGTAGGGAGCCGTCTTACAACAGTGATAAATAAGATTTTACAGTTACATGACTTAGGTGACTGGGGAAGGGATAGATCTCCTCGAGAGAGAAGGGTGAATAACCAGCAAACTTGGCGCCAAAGGAGAGTAACAAGGAAAGAAATGTTTACTGCTTTATTGAGAGCAGGGGTAGGTTTTGAAATGATAGATGGAATTCCAACCAATGAATTATATAGAATGTACAGAGATAAAGGCCTTGATAACAGGAGAGATAGGGAAATCAGAACTGCTCCTGCAAATGCTACAGATGTTGAACCTTCATACCCAAGTGAATCACATGAAAGGGAATACTAGGGAACAGGCCAGGCCCCAGCCCAAATTAAGGAAATACGTAAGCTGGATTGTAGACCTCACATTAACTTGACCATATATTGGAAAAATGGGTCAAGTACGGTAACTGAGGCATTAATAGATACTGGGGCCGAGGCCACCCTTATTTATGGAAATCCAGACAAATTCAGCCATGGAACTCCTATTACCATCACAGGACTAGGAGGGACTGAAATATCAGCCAGACAAGTTAAATTGATGATGAAAATTGGACAGTTGCCCAAGAAAGAATATAGTGTGGTTATTGTGCCTATTCCCGAATACATCATTGGAATAGACATATTGAAGGGTATGACCTTAAATTTACCCGAAGGGAAATACCAATTTGCTGTGAGGAAAATGGGCATTAATGCAGTCTTAGTGGGGAAAATCAAGATGGATCCAATCACTTTGCCCGAACCTTCTAAAATAATTACTTTGAGGCAATATCGTGTGCCAGGTGGGCAAGATGAAATTGCCAACACTATAAGAGAATGTGTTGAGGCAGGAGTGTTAGTCCCTACAACTACTCAATGGAACAACCCTGTCTGGCCAGTCCGAAAGTCAGATGGAACATGGAGGATGACAGTAGATTATAGACAGCTGAACAAAGTGACTCCTCCCTTGTATGCTGCTGTCCCAGACACGGTTACTTTAATAGAGAGAATACAAAAACGTGAAGGGACTTGGTATGCAGTTATTGATTTGGCCAATGCCTTCTTTACAATCCCAATAGACCCCAAGCAATGGAATCAGTTTGCTTTTACTTGGCAAGGCCGACAGTATACATTTACACGCCTGCCGCAAGGATATATTCATAGCCCAACTATTTGCCACAGGATTGTAGCTGAACATTTGGATGAATTAAAGTTACCTGGTGTACAGCTTACACATTACATAGATGACATCATGATACAGGGAAAGAATATAAAGGAGGTGGAGGAGAGTTTAGTATTATTAATTGACCATATGAAAAGCAAAGGATGGGAAATCAACCCCGCAAAGGTTCAAGGGCCAGCTCAAACTGTAAAATTCTTGGGGATACAGTGGAATACAGGACTGCAAGAAATTCTCCCACAAGCTCGACAAAAAATCCAGGATTTTCCCACCCCTACCAATAAGAAAGAGGCCCAAAAGTTCATAGGGCTGTTTGGTTATTGGAGACACCACATCCCACATTTGGGACAGATTTTAAAACCCTTGTATAAAGTCACCAGAAAGAAATATGAATTTGACTGGGGACTTGAACAAAGTAGAGCTTTTGAGGAAGCAAAGGCTGCTATTCAATTAGCTCTAGACTTATGGCCTATGCAAAATGGGCCAGTGGAATTACAAGTGACTGTACAAGATGACTATGCAAATTGGAGTCTGTGGCAAAAACAACAAAGCCGAAGTGTACCTTTAGGCTTTTGGTCAAGGAAACTGCCCTCATCTGGAGTGCAATATACACCTTTTGAGAAGCAGCTGTTAGCTGCATATTGGGCTTTAGTAGAAACTGAGCAACTAACTCTGGGTCATGAAGTGGTATTAAGGCCTGGAATTCCAATTATGACTTGGGTAATGAGTACCCCAGCTTCTCACAGAATTGGACATGCACAAGAGGCAAGCATAATCAAATGGAAGTGGTATATTCAGAATAGGTCCAGAGCAGGCAAAAATGGAGTTTCTGCTCTACAAGAATCTGTGGCGAACATTGATACTGAGAGCAATGAAAAGCCCCTTGAATCTAAGCAACAGATGGTACCATCCTTAGTGAAATGGAATAATGGATATGACGGACTAAATGAAGAACAGAAGAAACATGCTTGGTTTACTGATGGGACAGCAAAATATTTAGGACAGAAGAGACATTGGAAAGCAGTAGCCTATAATCCCTGTACAAGGAGAACTCTGGAAAGTTCTGGGATAGGTGGAAGTAGCCAATATGCTGAACTGATGGCAGTGTATCAGGCCATCAGAGCAGAGAAAGGAGGACAGTGTCATATATTTACTGACTCGTGGGCGGTAGCTAATGGATTAGCTACGTGGATGCCTATATGGAGGAATCAGAATTGGGAGATTCATGGCAAACAAGTTTGGGGTAAAGAGTTATGGGAAAATATATGGGACATGTCTTTGGTTACAGATCTGTCAGTTTTTCATGTTGATGCTCATGCAACCCTGACCACACCAGAACGTGAGTACAATGCACATGCGGATCGACTAGCAAAGATTGCTACTGAATGTATTGTCCCTACTCCGACTCCAACTGATGACCCAGCCTTAGCAAGATGGGTCCACCAGACTGCTGGCCATTTAGGGGTCCAGGCCACCCATCGATGGGCACAGGATCGAGGTATCAGTATTTCTCATGCGTTGTTAAAACAAATAACAGAGGAGTGTTGTATATGCCAATTAGAAAAAGAACGAACTCTTCCTAGGATAGTTACTGGAGAAATAGCAAGGGGAAAAGTTCCAGCCCAAATTTGGCAGATAGATTATATTGGCCCACTACCCCAGGATAAAGGATGTAAATATGTATGTACGTGTGTTGACACCTATTCAGGTGTACTAGTGGCTTGTCCTTATAAAGACGCAACTCAGAAAAACACCTGTAAAACTTTAGATATTGTAAGTTTATATTATGGAACCCCAATGCAGATTCAAAGTGACAATGGGTCACATTTCAAGGGCAAAGAAGTGAAAAGATATTGTGTGTTGAATAATATAGAATGGATATATCATATTCCATATTACCCACAAGCATCTGGGCTAATTGAAAGAATGAATGGATTGTTGAAAGAACAGCTGAGAAAATTAAGCTCAAATAATTCATATCGACATTGGAAGGATAATTTGTCTATTGCCTTACGTAATTTGAATAATAGGCCCTTAGGGGGCAGTACACCTCTAGCCAGAATGATGACCCCAAATCTGCAGATCAGAGAACAGCAAACATGTGAGATCCAAAACATTGAATTTTGGACTGTGAGGGAAGATGTCCCACTACCAAGTCCAGGAACACCTGGTTCAGCAGGATATGATTTACATTGTATAGAGAATTTTAGGTTAAATAGGAAAGAGATAAGAAAAACCCCTACTGGAGTATGTATGAGAATCCCCAAGAATCATCTTGGATGGATATTACCTAAACCAGGATTAGCGGCTCAAGGAATACATGTATTGGCTGGAATGATAGATTCTAATTATCAAAAAGAAATTGTTGTGACACTCCAGAATATGGGTAAAAAACCTGTACAATTTTGTAGAAATGATAGGATGGTTCAAGTCATTATTATCCCCTGTGAAAAAATACCCTTTGTGAAAACTGACCCTCCTCCCAAAATAACTACTAGAGGGGCAAAAGGGTCTTGCTCCATTGATAGAATAAAGTCAGGAGCTAAGGTATGGGTAAAACGGAAGCCAGATGATATTCCAAAGGCTGCAGAAGTTATAGCCCATGGGAAGGACAACACTGTAACAGTTGTCTATTCAGGGGAAAATAATTACCAAATCGTACCCCTGAACCATATATTTTACCGTGAATAGGTTATAATAATAGATTCACAGACTCCACAGGTATGGCTGATGCTGGTAAATGCCATAAGCCACTCAGAGGAAAGGTAACTTTGTGTGATTAACGGATGAAAACTTGTACATTTGGGGAAAGGCTGGGAGGACAATCCTAGTCTCTGTCTCATTTCCCACCTGAGTTTGGCTTTGATGTTGGATCTTTGCATAACTGAAATCTCAACCAAACTTGAGATGATTTTATTTGAAGAATTATAGTCCATACTTGTCTATTCTTTCTGTCCTTTGTTTTGGTTAACCTTGTTGCTAGTTTTGTTTCCTTCAGGCTTAAGCACCCTGCACTTTCCGGTGACTGCCTAAGCATGTAGCATTCTTGGAATTCCTGCCAGCTTGTTAAAGAAATGACCTCTGGAATGGGACTTTTTGGGGGCAGGGCCATCTCTACATCCAATTTCAGCATGAAGAAGCTATGGAAAATGAGACCTTCACCCCTCACCCCAAGATTTTGAGCCCCAATCGTTCAAGGGGGGTGGAAATGATGATAGTGTTCTGTTTACTTATTTTGTGTTATCCTTGCTGTGTTGTTTTATTGTTATGATATTATTGATCCTATGTAATGGATACAAGGATTTAGGGGTGGACATTTGAATTATTAATAATTATTTTTTGGGATGATTGATTGAAGAGATTATCTTGCTGGGATCTAGGGGTGGATCACATTTGAATCGTAAACCAATATTTAGGAATGTCACCAAATGATATGTTTTGCTTTATAATGAATGATATGTTTTAGTTTCCTTTGTAATTGGATCACAATGTATGTTCTAGGATACATGGCTGATTAGATTATGTATCCTATAACAAGGGGTGGAGTGTAGCCAGAATGGCCTTTGTTTTCTTTGAATGACTCAGCTTACCTCATTGAGCCTCTGGACACTGTGGCTTGCTCTTCCGGGGCAGGAGGCCCGGGGGGCATTCCAGGCAGCAGACAACTTCCTGTGTGATGAGTCATGGGGCTGGCTGGGGGGAGGTGTTGGCGGCTGCACTAGGGGGAGGGGCCAAGTCAGGAACCAATCGGCCCTGGTCGTTCGGGCGGTGCTTGATGATGTAAAAAACTCTATGGGAGGGGAGAGGACAGCTTGAAGATTCTCTTTTCCTTTTCCGGTTGGAGCCAGAGACAGTTGCAGCGACAGTTACAGCGACAGTTGCGGCGACAGTTGCGGCAGTTGCGTCGGTTGCAGCCACAGCCACAGACACAGCTGGGGCGGGAGCTGCCAGTGGCGGAGCTGACCTGCGGGAGGGGGCTGAGCAGGGACTTCGGGCCATTGCAGCGACAGTTACAGCGACAGTTGGAGCCAGAGGCAGTTACAGAGGCAGTTACGACAGTTACGTCAGTTACAGCCACAGCCACAGACACAGCGGAAGCAGGAGCTGCCAGTAGCAGAGCTGACCTACGGGAGAAAGCTGAACAAAGACTTCAGGCCAGTGGGTAATCTTATTACCATAGAGGGGGAAACATGATTTTGCTTTACGCAATCATGCTTCTCTGTAGCCTCCTGGTTACTCTTTCAAGGCGTACTTATTGGGCCTGGAAGCTTTTGATCAATATATCAAAATGGGGTTGCTGGTTCATGGGTTGGTTACTGTGGAGCCTAAATAAATGTTTTGATTCTTCTGCCTTCTACTTTGAGAGTTTCTTATATCCGGCGGTTCCGAACGTTTCAGACATGTTTATGATCCTCTTTGAGATTATAAACTCTGCCCTCCTAATACATCTTACTATACTCAAATATGAAAGCCCAAAGTAGAAAGTAGAGAACAAGGTAGAGAACTCAGGAAAAGAAAAGGAGAAAAGATGGCTGCTATTCTATAACTTCCTTTTATAGACCAGTGAAAGGGTGGAAAAAAGTGTGACTTCCTGAGCCTCAGCCACTGATCATTTTGGAGGTAGCCATAGACTCTGGAAATAGTTCCTTATGTTCTTTTAGCAAGGGGCTAGAGAATATATCAATGTCCATGAGAAGCAGATTTCTGAGAAAGCTACATGCCCTATAATCTCATTAAGTTTATTGAGGGACAAATCAAAACAATCAGGAAATCAGGAGCTCCTTTTGATCAGTCCCTCCTTACACATTTATATGACTTTTTATGGTGACAAAATGCTTTACATATGTCATTTTAGATAAGCCTCAAAGCAACACTATAAAACGTTATAAGCAAAGGTGTGCTGGATCCAGCTTCACCAGTTTGTGAGAACTAATTAATAAATTTTTCAGTGTGGGCACTTACAATCTGGAAATCAGCAAATGCTACAAAGTAATTTGATTCATTGCTTTGTTGATCATATAGGCTTAAGAAAATACTAGAAAATGTTAATGCAAATTAAACTGAAATCTATCATCATATACTTTTATTTTTTTTTCAGAGAGCCTGTTGTTAATCTTTAATTAGTTCTCCACCACCTTTAAGGCACTGTTTTTGATATGGATTTGTGATTTCATCAGTGTGGATATTTCCTGTTATGGAAATTTCCTCTTTTAATGGGTTTCAACAACCTGCCTGTAATATAGTCATAGAAAAATAGATTATATCATGATGCATTTGAAGGTGTAAGGAGCCTTAGAGGTCTGTAGCCATAATGGCTTTTGTTTTCTTTGAATGGCTCAGCTTGCCTCATTGAGCCTCTGGACACTGTGGCTTGCTCTTCCGGGGCAGGAGGCCCGGGGAGCATGCCGGGAAGCAGACAGTTTCCTGTGTGAGGAGTCATGGGGCTGGCTGAGGGGAGGTGTTGGCGGCTATGCTAGGGGGAGGGGCCAACTCAGGAACCAATCGGCCCTGGTCATTCGGGCGGAGCTTGATGATGTCAGAGACCCTATAAGAGGGGAGAGGACAGCTCGAAGAGCTCTCTTCTTTTCCTTTTCCGGTTGGAGCCAGCGACAGTTACGACAGTTACATCGTCAGTTACAGCGACCGTTACATCGTCAGTTTCAGTTGCAGCTTCAGTTACAGACACAGACACAGCTGAGGCAGGAGCTGCCAGTAGCAGAGCTGATCTACGGGAGGAAGCTGAACAAAGACTTCAGGCCAGTGGGTAATCTTATTACCATCGAGGGGGAAGCATGATTTTGCTTTACGCAATCATGCTTCTCTGTAGCCTCCTGGTTACTCTTGCAAGGCGTACTTATTGGGCCTGGAAGATTTTGATCAACATATCAAAATGGGGCTTTTGGTTCATGGGTTGGTTACTGTGGAGCCTAAATAAATGTTTTGATTCTTCTGCCTTCTACTTTGAGAGTTTCTTATATCCGGCGGTTCCGAACCTTTCAGACATGTTTATGATCCTCTTTGAGATTATAAACTCTGCCCTCCTAATACATTTGGCGACCAGGATGGGATCGCTAGGTATAAGATCTCTATTTAGAAGCAGAACAATTCTAGAGGAAGAGATGAATATCCCAGGATGGGAGGATCCATTTTATTCCTCCCTAGCAAAAGAATTGGCTAAAAAAGCTGGACCCTGTGAAAACTGGGAACCAAGGCTACGGAGAGGAGATCCTAGGGATTTGGAAAAGTGTTTACGAGAAGTTGGGATTCAGTCAGGGGCATCATTATCTAGGCAAAGCTGGATAGTGTTATCAGCCTACCGGCTAGTATAGGAAAGATTGAGATTAAGTGAAAGACATGGGGGCACTCCTACCCCACAGGAAGAAGAGGAATCTCAGATAGCAGGAGACCAAACTGACTCAAATGAGAACTTTTCTATTAATGTGGCTAAGAGCAACAGGAGACCAAAAAAGCCCAGAGTGCATTTCAACCCAGCCCAGAAAGAGCCTGACTGCCTGCTTCGTCCTAGCCATGGTGGCAGAGGAAGTGAGTGGGGAGAGAATGAGACAATGTTAGGGGCTGAGGCACAAAACACTACTGGGGTTCAGGATGTGCCTCACACAGAGAATAGGAGATGGTTAAATGATCAGACAAGGGCTCGACCCATACAAAGGAGGAAGACAGAAACCCGAGGTGAAGATTCAGTTACAAGGGAAATTCAGGAAGATTTCTCACCGCAAGAGGTCACAGATATTTTGAGTAGATTCAGCCAAAGAATAGGAGAACCATTGATATCTTGGATGGTAAGACTCAGTGATCAAGGGGCCGGTGGAATATCAGTAGATGGGACAGACTGCATGAGATTCATAGGTATCAGCCATGATCCTCTAGTTCAACAAGCTTTTAGGGAACATCATCAGCAAGGAGATGGTGATAGCGGGACTACTCTGTTGGCATTAGCCGCTGTGGGATGCAATAAGAGATATGCTACTGATTCTATGTGGCCCACTGAGCACAGACCCTGGTATTCACTTAGAGATTGTATCATGAGACTAAAGGAGGAGGTAATGAAGACTGCCATTATGACAGGAACTGCAGACAAATATTACAATGATTCAATGGAACTGCCTCATAGGAATTTAATAATTAGGACAGCTCCCCCTGCTTATAAACAACTAATTTTGAATTTATTACTTGGAGAAGTAGGGAGCCGTCTTACAACAGTGATAAATAAGATTTTACAGTTATATGACTTAGGTGACTGGGGAAGGGATAGATCTCCTCGAGAGAGAAGGGTGAATAACCAGCAAACTTGGCGCCAAAGGAGAGTAACAAGGAAAGAAATGTTTACTGCTTTATTGAGAGCAGGAGTAGGTTTTGAAATGATAGATGGAATTCCAACCAATGAATTATATAGAATGTACAGAGATAAAGGCCTTGATAACAGGAGAGATAGGGAAATCAGAACTGCTCCTGCAAATGCTACAGATGTTGAACCTTCATACCCAAGTGAATCACATGAAAGGGAATACTAGGGAACAGGCCAGGCCCCAGCCCAAATTAAGGAAATACGTAAGCTGGATTGCAGACCTCACATTAACTTGACCATATATTGGAAAAATGGGTCAAGTACGGTAACTGAGGCATTAATAGATACTGGGGCCGAGGCCACCCTTATTTATGGAAATCCAGACAAGTTCAGCCATGGAACTCCTATTACCATCACAGGACTAGGAGGGACTGAAATATCAGCCAGACAAGTTAAATTAATGATGAAAATTGGACAGTTGCCCAAGAAAGAATATAGTGTGGTTATTGTGCCTATTCCTGAATACATCATTGGAATAGACATATTGAAGGGTATGACCTTAAATTTACCCGAAGGGAAATACCAATTTGCTGTGAGGAAAATGGGCATTAATGCAGTCTTAGTGGGGAAAATCAAGATGGATCCAATCACTTTGCCCGAACCTTCTAAAATAATTACTTTGAGGCAATATCGTGTGCCAGGTGGGCAAGATGAAATTGCCAACACTATAAGAGAATGTGTTGAGGCAGGAGTGTTAGTCCCTACAACTACTCAATGGAACAACCCTGTCTGGCCAGTCCGAAAGTCAGATGGAACATGGAGGATGACAGTAGATTATAGACAGCTGAACAAAGTGACTCCTCCCTTGTATGCTGCTGTCCCAGACACGGTTACTTTAATAGAGAGAATACAAAAACATGAAGGGACTTGGTATGCAGTTATTGATTTGGCCAATGCCTTCTTTACGATCCCAATAGACCCCAAGCAATGGAATCAGTTTGCTTTTACTTGGCAAGGCCGACAGTATACATTTACACGCCTGCCGCAAGGATATATTCATAGCCCAACTATTTGCCACAGGATTGTAGCTGAACATTTGGATGAATTAAAGTTACCTGGTGTACAGCTTACACATTACATAGATGACATCATGATACAGGGAAAGAATATAAAGGAGGTGGAGGAGAGTTTAGTATTATTAATTGACCATATGAAAAGCAAAGGATGGGAAATCAACCCCGCAAAGGTTCAAGGGCCAGCTCAAACTGTAAAATTCTTGGGGATACAGTGGAATAGAGGACTGCGAGAAATTCTCCCACAAGCTCGACAAAAAATCCAGGATTTTCCCACCCCTACCAATAAGAAAGAGGCCCAAAAGTTCATAGGGCTGTTTGGTTATTGGAGACACCACATCCCACATTTGGGACAGATTTTAAAACCCTTGTATAAAGTCACCAGAAAGAAATATGAATTTGACTGGGGACTTGAACAAAGTAGAGCTTTTGAGGAAGCAAAGGCTGCTATTCAATTAGCTCTAGACTTATGGCCTATGCAAAATGGGCCAGTGGAGTTACAAGTGACTGTACAAGATGACTATGCAAATTGGAGTCTGTGGCAAAAACAACAAAGCCGAAGTGTACCTTTAGGCTTTGGTCAAGGAAACTGCCCTCATCTGGAGTGCAATATACACCTTTTGAGAAGCAGCTGTTAGCTGCATATTGGGCTTTAGTAGAAACTGAGCAACTAACTCTGGGTCATGAAGTGGTATTAAGGCCTGGAATTCCAATTATGACTTGGGTAATGAGTATCCCAGCTTCTCACAGAATTGGACATGCACAAGAGGCAAGCATAATCAAATGGAAGTGGTATATTCAGAATAGGTCCAGAGCAGGCAAAAATGGAGTTTCTGCTCTACATGAATCTGTGGCGAACATTGATACTGAGAGCAATGAAAAGCCCCTTGAATCTAAGCAACAGATGGTACCATCCTTAGTGAAATGGAATAATGGATATGACGGACTAAATGAAGAACAGAAGAAACATGCTTGGTTTACTGATGGGACAGCAAAATATTTAGGACAGAAGAGACATTGGAAAGCAGTAGCCTATAACCCCTGTACAAGGAGAACTCTGGAAAGTTCTGGGATAGGTGGAAGTAGCCAATATGCTGAACTGATGGCAGTGCATCAGGCCATCAGAGCAGAGAAAGGAGGACAGTGTCATATATTTACTGACTCGTGGGCGGTAGCTAATGGATTAGCTACGTGGATGCCTATATGGAGGAATCAGAATTGGGAGATTCATGGCAAACAAGTTTGGGGTAAAGAGTTATGGGAAAATATATGGGACATGTCTTTGGTTACAGATCTGTCAGTTTTTCATGTTGATGCTCATGCAACCCTGACCACACCAGAACGTGAGTACAATGCACATGCGGATCGACTAGCAAAGATTGCTACTGAATGTATTGTCCCTACTCCGACTCCAACTGATGACCCAGCCTTAGCAAGATGGGTCCACCAGACTGCTGGCCATTTAGGGGTCCAGGCCACCCATCGATGGGCACAGGATCGAGGTATCAGTATTTCTCATGCGTTGTTAAAACAAATAACAGAGGAGTGTTGTATATGCCAATTAGAAAAAGAACGAACTCTTCCTAGGATAGTTACTGGAGAAATAGCAAGGGGAAAAGTTCCAGCCCAAATTTGGCAGATAGATTATATTGGCCCACTACCCCAGGATAAAGGATGTAAATATGTATGTACGTGTGTTGACACCTATTCAGGTGTACTAGTGGCTTGTCCTTATAAAGACGCAACTCAGAAAAACACCTGTAAAACTCTAGATATTGTAAGTTTATATTATGGAACCCCAATGCAGATTCAAAGTGACAATGGGTCACATTTCAAGGGCAAAGAAGTGAAAAGATATTGTGTGTTGAATAATATAGAATGGATATATCATATTCCATATTACCCACAAGCATCTGGGCTAATTGAAAGAATGAATGGATTGTTGAAAGAACAGCTGAGAAAATTAAGCTCAATAATTCATATCGACATTGGAAGGATAATTTGTCTATTGCCTTACGTAATTTGAATAATAGGCCCTTAGGGGGCAGTACACCTCTAGCCAGAATGATGACCCCAAATCTGCAGATCAGAGAACAGCAAACATGTGAGATCCAAAACATTGAATTTTGGACTGTGAGGGAAGATGTCCCACTACCAAGTCCAGGAACACCTGGTTCAGCAGGATATGATTTACATTGTATAGAGAATTTTAGGTTAAATAGGAAAGAGATAAGAAAAACCCCTACTGGAGTATGTATGAGAATCCCCAAGAATCATCTTGGACGGATATTACCTAAACCAGGATTAGCGGCTCAAGGAATACATGTATTGGCTGGAGTGATAGATTCTAATTATCAAAAAGAAATTGTTGTGACACTCCAGAATATGGGTAAAAAACCTGTACAATTTTGTAGAAATGATAGGATGGTTCAAGTCATTATTATCCCCTGTGAAAAAATACCCTTTGTGAAAACTGACCCTCCTCCCAAAATAACTACTAGAGGGGCAAAAGGGTCTTGCTCCATTGATAGAATAAAGTCAGGAGCTAAGGTGTGGGTAAAACGGAAGCCAGATGATATTCCAAAGGCTGCAGAAGTTATAGCCCATGGGAAGGACAACACTGTAACAGTTGTCTATTCAGGGGAAAATAATTACCAAATCGTACCCCTGAACCATATATTTTACCGTGAATAGGTTATAATAATAGATTCACAGACTATTCTTTTTGTCCTTTGTTTTGGCTAACCTTGTTGCTAGTTTTGTTTCCTTCAGGCTTAAGCACCCTGCACTTTCCGGTGACTGCCTAAGCATGTAGCATTCTTGGAATTCCTGCCAGCTTGTTAAAGAAATGACCTCTGGAATGGGACTTTTTGGGGGCAGGGCCATCTCTACATCCAATTTCAGCATGAAGAAGCTATGGAAAATGAGACCTTCACCCCTCACCCCAAGATTTTGAGCCCCAATCGTTCAAGGGGGGTGGAAATGATGATAGTGTTCTGTTTACTTATTTTGTGTTATCCTTGCTGTGTTGTTTTATTGTTATGATATTATTGATCCTATGTAATGGATACAAGGATCTAGGGGTGGATCGCATTTGAATCGTTAACCAATGTTTGGGAATGTCACTGAATGATATGTTTTGCTTTATAATGAATGATATGTTTTAGTTTCCTTTGTAATTGGATCACAATGTATGTTCTAGGATTTTTTTTTTTGCAGTTCAACTTTTTATTTTAATAAAATCAGAATATGCACAGCACATGCAGTGCTAGCATCTAAACTAATACAATAAGCAATTACTAAACCTACAGTGACTTGAAGTTCAATCTTTACATTCAGCAAGTTTAAATCCATTCTTGCATATGATTTTGAATCCTTATTTATGAACTGAAAATATTGCTGGCTGATAAAACTTGCTAAAATGTTACCGCTGAATGTACAAGTCACTGATTATGCCAATACAACAAAGATAACCACATGTTTGAGGATTGCAATGTGCCAGACATTCACGGAGAAAAAAAAAAAAAAACAAAAACACACAACTAAACAAAACTCACGCAACAAACATCTGAGAATCTGGACACTTCACATCAGTGTTTAGAAGTGTTTCATTAATATCTTAAGACAAGTGTATCAAAACCTTGGCATGTTTTAATTTCAAGTTGCCAATTTTGTTTTACTAACATCAGAAAGTTATGGCTACACTGCCAATGCCGGGTCTGCTTAATTTGACTTAAGAGTTTAATATGACTTAACATTAAAAGCTCACACTACCCCGAAATATATAATTTCACGCATACGGTGACATTCAACATTCAAGTGCCAGTGTTTTTGTACTGTCTTTTGGTCAAGTTTCTTTAAACTTTCAAAGAATCAATTTTAGGCTTACAAAAATAAATATTTGTCAAAATGTTCAATAAATATTACACAAAACTAGCAGCAAAAAGTATCTAGAAATCTGTCGTGTGCAAATAGTTTTCTTCCCAACTATCATTCCCATGGTCCCAAATAAATTTTAGAATCTAGTCCCTTCCCCTTCTTAGACAAGCTGCGTTCAACAATCTCCAAGAGACAAAATAAGATTGGAAGTTTAAGGACACGCACACAAGACATATATATAAAATTCTCTGAATGTGCAATAAAAGAAGTATTTTGTAAAAAGTTATGGGCAAAATGTACAAGGGCCTAAACCTAGACTAACTGAAATAGCACCATAACAAATGACCTCAATACTGTCAAGTGCACCTACTTAATAAAAGTTTTAGAACAAGGCACAATACACTTGAAAATCTATTGCACTTTAGGAGATTTTTGCCGTCTTCCTATGCCACTGAAAAAAGATTGAGAGTTTTGATCACGGCACTCTGGCCACAAATATTATTATTTGTTATTGCAAAGGATCAGTGCAAGCAGTTAGCTCAGGAGATGATGACAGAGAAGGACAGAAGTAACATGGTTATAACAAGGGGTGGAGTGTAGCCATAATGGCTTTTGTTTTCTTTGAATGGCTCAGCTTGCCTCATTGAGCCTCTGGACACTGTGGCTTGCTCTTCCGGGGCAGGAGGCCCGGGGAGCATGCCGGGAAGCAGACAGTTTCCTGTGTGAGGAGTCATGGGGCTGGCTGAGGGGAGGTGTTGGCGGCTATGCTAGGGGGAGGGGCCAACTCAGGAACCAATCGGCCCTGGTCATTCGGGCGGAGCTTGATGATGTCAGAGACCCTATAAGAGGGGAGAGGACAGCTCGAAGAGCTCTCTTCTTTTCCTTTTCCGGTTGGAGCCAGCGACAGTTACGACAGTTACATCGTCAGTTACAGCGACCGTTACATCGTCAGTTTCAGTTGCAGCTTCAGTTACAGACACAGACACAGCTGAGGCAGGAGCTGCCAGTAGCAGAGCTGATCTACGGGAGGAAGCTGAACAAAGACTTCAGGCCAGTGGGTAATCTTATTACCATCGAGGGGGAAGCATGATTTTGCTTTACGCAATCATGCTTCTCTGTAGCCTCCTGGTTACTCTTGCAAGGCGTACTTATTGGGCCTGGAAGATTTTGATCAACATATCAAAATGGGGCTTTTGGTTCATGGGTTGGTTACTGTGGAGCCTAAATAAATGTTTTGATTCTTCTGCCTTCTACTTTGAGAGTTTCTTATATCCGGCGGTTCCGAACCTTTCAGACATGTTTATGATCCTCTTTGAGATTATAAACTCTGCCCTCCTGATACAAGGTCATGAAGTCAAACTCCTTCCTTCTATACACGATGACTTGGAGGCCCTGTGAGAATGATTTGCCCGATTCACACAGGAATTGAGTGATGAGGCCAGGGTTTACATCCTTGATGTCTGGCTCTAGAGTCACTTCTCTTTCTATATTCCATGAGAAGTTGAGTGACATAGAGGAAAGACAGCTGTCCATGGAGCCAGGAAGACTTTTGATTTGACACTTGGAAGCTATGTGACCCTGCGTAGGCACTGAAGCTCCTATTGTTCTAGGTGACTTTCTAAGTCGAAAAGAAGCTGTTTACCTACATTGGTAGACAGAGTTCCGTTTTCCCTTTTCTTTATATCAATAACATTACAGATTCAGGCCATATCTCCATCTAACTCAGCTATGATATGCCTGAGACAAGGCTTGAATCCAGGACTTCCTGATTCCAATGTTGGCATCTATCACCTTTACCATGTTGCTTCTAGGAAAGTAAATGTATTATTCTGTTTAATTTGCAGAGAAAGAAAATGAGGCTCAAGGTCATTAAAAAGGTTCTTCCTAAGTCATGAAGCTAGGAAAAAAAAAAGTAGCAGAAACGCAACTGAAATTCAGACTTTAAAGTACAGTGGTGACCTTTCTACTCTACCACTCTGAACATACACAATTACAGATCTTGTTTCAGGAAGACCAGTAAATTTTCAAAAATATGCAATTCTGTTGTTCTTCAGTGATACTTTTTTTTCTGTTTAACAGGGAAAGGCAGTAGAAGAGCAATCAAACTTCATGGTAATGTCGGAGGTGAAATAAAAAACAGAAGAGAAGGTAACAATTTGAGCCTATTCAGCTCCTCTTTTCTGCCTTGCTAGATTGGCAGCTGTTCCAGCTCTGAATCCTCAGAAACCTAAGGAAAACAAAGCCTTCCTCCAACTCCAACCCCTACCCTTACCCCCCATGCTGTGCTTACAGATCCTCATTCAAGATTTAAAACTAGGGAATCAGGCTTCAATTTAAACTATAATTAGGTTGAATACCTTTGAAAATGTCCTCTTTCAGAGCTTACTTGGAACATGAGCTAAGTCTAAATGTGTATACGCTAGTCAAAATTAAATACAAGTTTCCAGAATCCCTGGTGTTTTAAGGTATAAAAAATGAATGCTGCCCTTTCCTTGACTGGGAAAGATGAAAAAAATTATTCCCCTGCATTTGATCCCTTCTGTGCCCAGGTACAGGTTTATCAGTTACAAAATCTAGATTAGCAAAGTAGAAACACTGAAGAGAATTGAAAGAAGGATATTTGTTGACTAGGGTGGTTATGTTTGGATGAATATCTGAAAGGCAGATGTTTGTGCAGGCCTATCTGAGTCAGGACTGAATGAGGGCTGGTGGTTGGATATTCCTTTGGGCTATGAAAATAGACTGCCAAATTCTGTTTTTGTAAGTGGTGAAGGTGAATGCAACAATGTTTTGCAGCCATTCTGGAACAATAGATCCATGTGTTCCCCTTCCTAGTCCTATTTAGTATCCTTCCTCTTCCAAGAAGCTCTGAAGTTCATTCACCCCATTCCCTTTCCCCAAAATCTCATAACACTTATCACTCTCTTTCAATGGCTTCACCGGGAAGAAGGCAGGGATTTTATGTCAGACAACAAATCATAGGTTATTACAATGTGTCTCTTCAGAAGACACCCAAGGGCTTTCACATATAAAAAAATATACCTGTGAAGAAATGACATGTTAAAAGCAAAGCAAGTGAGACAAGAGAACATAAACAAGTTTACTCTATTGATACAAATTGCAAGAGAGCTGGAGAGTGACTTAGAAGTGTAGTTCTAATGAAGTATTGTATCCATGGCACTACATTGTAATGTGATAACTAATACCTTCAGGTAACTGAAATGGTATTGAAATATTCTAGTCACTGAGTGAAACTTAGAAACATAGTATCTTATAAATGAAAAAGACTTTAGAGTAACCAGTAGTTTTTTAGCTAGAGCTGACATTACTACTACTTTGTATAATTTTCTGTATTTTATTTTAATGAAGTAACACACAAAAGCCAAACCATCCTTACACTTAAAGGAATTTATTAAAGGGATTCAACGTATATACATAGGTATACATATAAGAATATGCATATACATACAATGAGTAAATAAAATAATTTTATGTGATATTTTATGCATGATATGTAAGAATATTCATATAATAAATATGCAATATTAGAGGGCAGAGGCTGACAATTGGAGAAATCATAAAATCAATCAACAAATAAAATTAAGTACTTAATATGTACTAGGCACTGTGCTATGCTTTATTATACAAAGATAAAAATGAAGAAGTTCCTGCTTTCAAGGAGTTTAAACACTATTGGAGGAGACTATGTTTAAATTTAAGCATATGCAGAATAAATGTAAAATACATATAATGTAGATAAATATAAGGTAGGGAAGGGATAGTACTAACTTGATGGGGGTGAGGGAGATCAAAGAAGGCATCATGTATAAAGTATAGCTCAAGCTGTGTCTTGAAGGAAGTTAGAGATTTATGTGAATAATATGGGAAAGTAATTTATTTCAGTAATTGGGTGTGGTCTGTGCAAAGGCAGGGAGAAATGCCTTGTGTAGGAGATGTATATGGAGTAACTGTGCCAAGCATGATGAGTGTTTCTGTACAATATATAGTCTTTATACATGAGTAGTGTATAATCTTTAGGGGGAAAAGACAGAAACAAATTAAATTGATAGAAATAACAGAATATCATAAAGTACCAGGATTAGTTGTATAGGAAATTTGAGCTCCAATAGTTTAGAGAAGAGAATGATCAAGATACCCAGAATTTTCCTGATGCTTTCATAGACAAGAAAGGATTTGAAAGAATTAGAGTATTTGCAAACTTGGGAGAATAAACATAGCAAACTTGGGCAGGTGGGGAGGTCTATGAACAGAGATGTGAAGGTATGTTCAGGAACAAGGTATGTTCAGGTTTGCTATCCATGGAGGACTCCTGTTTTTTTTTTTTTAATTTAAATTTATTTATTTGACATATTTAGTTTTCAGCATTGATTTTCACAATAGTTTGAATTACAAATTTTCTCCCCATTTTTACCCTCCCCCCCACTCCAAGATGGCGTATATTCTGGTTGCCCTGTTCCCCAGTCAGCCCTCCCCTCTATCACCCCCCTCCCCTCTCATCTCCTTTTCCCTTCCTTTCTTGTAGGGCAAGATAAATTTCTACGCCCCATTGCCTGTGCATCTCACTTTCCAATTGCATGCAAAAACTTTCTTTTGTTTGTTTTTGAACATCTGATTCTAAAACTCAGAGTTCCAAATTCTCTCCCCCCTTCCCTTCCCACCCACCCTCCCCAAGAAGTCGAACAATTCAACCTAGGCCACATGTGTATCATCATGTACAACCCTTCCATAATACTCATGTTGTGAAAGACTAACTACATTTTGCTCCTTCCCAACCCATCCCGCTTTATTGAATTTTCTCCCTTGACCCTGTCCCCTTTCCAAAGTGATTGTTTTTGATTACCTTCACCCCCATCTGCCCTCCCCTCCATCATCCCCCCCCTTTTATTTTTTTTTCTTCCTCCCTCTTCTTTCCTGTGGGGTAAGATACACAACTGAGTATGTATGGTAATCCCTCCTCAGGCCAAATCTGATGAGCGCCAGGTTCACTCATTCCCCCCTCACCTGCCCTCTCCCCTCCTCCCACAGAACTGCTTCCTCTTGCCACCTTTATGTGAGATAATCCACCCCATTCTATCTCTCCCTATCTCTCTCTCTCAGTATGATGCTTTCTCATCCCTTAATTTCATTTTATTTCTTTTAGATATCTTCCCTTCATCTTCAACTCACCCTGTGTCACACATATATATACACATAGATATATACATACATACACATTCACATATATATACATAAACATATATATATATATATATATATATATATATATATATATATATATGCATATTCCCTTCAGCTACCCTAATACTGAGGTCTCATGAATCATCCCTGTCCTCTTTCCATGTAGGAATGTAAACAAAACAGTTCAACTTTAGTAAGTCCCTTGCAATTTCTGTTTCTTGATTACCTTTTCATGCTTCTCTTGATTCTTATGTTTGAAAGTCAAATTTTCTATTCAGTTCTGGTCTTTTCACTGAGAAAGCTTGAAAGTCCTCTATTTTATTGACAATCCATATTTTGCCTTGGAGCATGATACTCAGTTTTGCTGGGTAGGTGATTCGAGGTTTTAATCCTAGCTCCATTGATCTCCGGAATACCGCATTCCAAGCCCTTCGATCTCTTAAAGTAGAAGCTGCCAGATCCTGGGTTATTCTGATTGGGTTTCCACAATACTCAAATTGTTTCTTTCTGGCTGCTTGCAGTATTTTCTCCTTGATCTGGGAGCTCTGGAATTTGGCGACAATATTCCTAGGAGATTTCTTTTTTGGATCTATTTGAGGAGGCGATTGATGGATTCTTTCAATTTCTATTTTGCCCCGTGACTCTAGAATATCAGGGCAGTTCTCCTTCATAATTTCTTGAAAGATGATATCTAGGCTCTTTTTTTGATCATGGCTTTCAGGTAGTCCAATGATTTTTAAATGATCTCTCCTGGATCTATTTTCCAGGTCAGTGGTTTTTCCAAGGAGATATTTCACATTGTCTTCCATTTTTTCATTCCTTTGGTTCTGTTTTATAATATCCTGATTTCTCATAAAGTCACTAGCTTCCACTTGCTCCAATCTAATTTTTAAAGTAGTATTTTCTTCAGTGGTCTTTTGGACCTCCTTTTCCATTTGGCTAATTCTGCCTTTCAAGGCATTCTTCTCCTCATTGGCTTTTTGGAGCTCTTTTGCCATTTGAGTTAATCTGGTTTTTAAGGTGTTGTTTTCTTCAGTGTATTTTTCAGTATTTTTTTGGGTCTCCTTTAGCAAGTCATTGACTTGTTTTTCATGGTTTTCTCTCATCCTTCTCATTTCTCTTCCCAATTTTTCCTCTACTTCTCTAACTTGCTTTTCCAAATCCTTTTTGAGTTCTTCTATGGCCTGGGGCCAGTTCATGTTTTTCTTGGAGGTTTCTGTTGTAGGCTCTTTGACTTTATTAATTTCTTCTGTCTGTGTGTTTTGGTCTTCTTTGTCAGCAAAGAAAGAATGCAGAGTCTGAGACTGAATCTGGGTGCGTTTTCGCTGCCTGGCCATAATCCCAGCCAACTAACTTGACCTTTGAGTTTTTCAGTGGGGTATGACTGCTTGTAGACTACAGAGTTCTATGTTCCACGTTTGGGGGGGAGGTGCCAGCTCTGCCGCACCAGCACTGCTCCTTCCCCAAGGACCCCCAACCGGAACTGGGCTCAGATCTTCGGCAGGCTGTGCACCCCTGCTCCAATCCGCCACTTAATTCCTCCCACCAGGTGGGCCTGGAGCCGGAAGCAGCAGCAGCAGCCGTAGCTGCCCCACCTCCGCTGCCCCCAGGGCTGGAAGCCGAACCGCGAACTCCTTCCACTCCCGCAGCTTTTCCCACTAACCTTCTCAGCAGTCTTTGGTGTTAGTGGGTTGAGAAGTCTCGTAACTGCCGCAGCTCACTGAATCAGGGCGCTAGGGCCCCCTCTGCCCGGCTTCCAGTCTGGATGGTCCAAGTCGCTCAGGGTGGGCTCTGCTCCGTTCCCAGCTCCCAGCTCCATGCGGGATAGACCTCACCCAGAGACCATCCAGGCTGTCCTGGGCTGGAGCCCTGATTCCCTCTGCTGTTCTGTGGGTTCTGCCATTCTAGAATTGGTTCAGAGCCATTTTTTATAGGTTTTTGGAGGGGCTCGGCAGGGAGCTCAGGCTGGTCCCTGCTTTCCAGCCGCCATCTTGGCTCCACCCCTATCTGGAGGACTCCTGTTAATAGTGGGAGGTAAGGCTGCATAGTTTAAGTGACTTTAGAGTGTAGACAATATGAAGAATTTATTTGGAGCTTAGTTATTAACTCTATCAAGTGGATTTACTCATGGAAATAAATGATTTCATTCTTTAGGGTGAAATGGAAGAGGCTTGTGAGTACACAAAAGGCATCATTAAGCCAGAGTCAACCTTCATAGGATTACTGTATTTTTTGGCATTTGAAAAATCTATTATTGCTATTATTATTATTAAGATGGCTTTTTTCTTTTCATTGAGCTAACTTCTGTTAACTTATATTGAATCTGTGACTTGATCTCATTTCTCTTCCCAATTTTTCCTCTACTTCTCTAACTTGCTTTTCCAAATCCTTTTTGAGCTCTTCCATGGCCTGTGACCAGTTCATGTTTTTCTTGGAGGCTTTTGGTGTAGGCTCTTGCACTTTATTGACTTCTTTAGGCTGTATGTTTTGGTCTTCTTTGTCAGCAAAGAAAGAATGCAAAGTCTGAGACTGAATCTCGGTGCGTTTTCGCTGCCTGGCCATATTCCCAGCCAACTAACTTGACCTTTGAGTTTTTCAGCGGGGTATGACTGCTTGTAGACTACAGAGTTCTATGTTCCACGTTTGGGGGGGAGGTGCCAGCTCTGCCACACCAGCACTGCTCCTTCCCCAACCCCCAACCCGAACTGGGCTCAGATCTTCGGCAGGCTGTTGCACCCGTGCTCTGATCCGCCACTTAATTCCTCCCACCAGGTGGGCCTGGAGCCTGAAGTAACAACAGCTGTAGCTGCTCCACCTCTGCTGCCCCCGGGGCTGGAAGCCAAACTGAGAACTCTTTCTACTCCCGCAGCTTTTCCCACTAACCTTCTCCACAGTCTTTGGTGTTTGTGGGTTAAGGAGTCTGGTAACTGCCGCAGCTCACTGAATCAGGGCGCTAGGGCCCCCTCCGCCCGGCTTCAGGTCTGGATGGTCCACGCCATCCACGCTGGACTCTGCTCCACTCCATTCCCAGCTCCCAGCTCCCAGTTCCCAGCTCCCAGCTCCCAGCTCCGTGTGGGATAGACCTCACCCAGAGACCATGCAGGCTGTCCTGGGCTGGAGCCCTGCTTCCCTCTGCTGTTTTGTGGGTTCTGCCATTCCAGAATTGGTTCAGAGCCATTTTTATAGGTTCTTGGAGGGACTCGGTACGGAGCTCATACTAGTTCGTGCTTACCAGCTGCCATCTTGGCTCTGCCTGTGACTTGATCTCAATATTCCTATAACCCTATACACGAAATAATCCAACTTTAAAACATTGTAAAGCACACACAAGACCTACTGTTTGAGTCAGATGTGGCCCATACATAATAAGGCCTCACTTTTCCTATTCAAAGAAAGGGGAATGTTTAACTTAATACCATCTGGTAACATTTTCTCACACAAAACCCAGTTCTCTATTGAGAAGACAGTTGGGGGGGTAATCATGATACAGTCTTGTGAAAGGCCTCTCTAAACTTATGTATTGGCTTTTGTTACTTTCACCACAACAGAAGGGTTTTCTATTGAGAAAATGTGAATTTAATAAAAAAACTACTTTTCACTACTTCCTGTATGTCCTGCAGTTCCCCCTTCTCTAAACTCAAGGGAGCTGACTTTCTGGGAATAGAATGAAAGAACATATTGCAAGAGTTCCATCTGAGCCACAGACTGAACTTACTAGACTCTACATACTTTTATCAAAATATGTGAATAAATCACATTCATTACCATTCCATATCTATTTTGCAATAATAGATTTCTGCTGTTCACATCCTCCCCTGTTTGACATTCTTACCCACTCAATCCCCTGAATCTTCTGAGTTAATATCCTAACCCCATTTAGGGTGCAATGACTGTATTTTGTGTTCTGTGTTTTTTATGCAACAAACCATCAGAGATTTAGCAACAATGAAGTTGTCAACTTTAAATAGGAATTTCATCTGTTAAAATTGGTTTGAGTGGGCTCAGTGACCACAGGTATTTCTCCAGTCAATGGAACACAGGGTCTGATGTGTATTAATTGCATAGCTACTGCCATAATAATGCAGATTATCCTTGAGTAGAAATCTCTTGGAAACTCCAAAGCAATACTTCTTACAAGAGTAGTAATTATATGGTAATATGCAAGGGTGCTGTTGTCCTGGCACCTGCTAACTCCTTGATTATTAACTTACCAACTGCAGCTTGGTTATTCAGCCTCTTTAGTCTGTCTCAGAAGCAAAGTCCTATCATTCAAATATGTCATATGGTTCACATATTTCATTTTCCACTTGTAATCACATATATTGTATCATAGAATTATCTTAGCAGGAACTCCAATATGAACTAGAGCTAATTAATTATTTGAAGTGTCTTATACCAGTAGCCTGTGACTTTGAAATGGAAGTCTGGTAAAGTCAAGGCTAATAGCTTTTATATAAAAGGTATTACTGTTGTCTTATATTTCTTCATCAAGCACTCTTTGATCTAACCATAGGGGTCCCACTGGTTGTTCCTCACTGTTAACTTAGCACATCTCATTTCTGTGCCTTTGCGCTATGCCTAAAATGCTGTCCTCCCTCACATCTTGTGGTTTTCCTTCTTTTTGTTGTCTTTTTTCAGTCACATCTGACTCTCCATTGCACCATTTCAAGTTTTCTTGGCAAAGATACTGGAGTCGTTTGCCATTTCCTTCTCCAGATCGTTTTATAGATGAAGAAACTGAGGCAAACAGCTAGTAAATGTCTGAGACTGAATTTGAACTCAAGCCCTCCTGACTTGAGGACTGGAGCTTTATCCACATTATTTTTTTCTTTACCTCCCAAGTCTCTGGTGTTGATGGCTGCTAAAGCCTTCTCCCCTTCAGATACTGAGTTTCTGTTTTATCAAGAAAGATGTGCTGGAAAATTTTCAAAAGCATTATCTCTAGGGGAAAATGTATAAATCTGCATTATTAACATTTTCTCCATCATTTTTTAAGTCTAGACCAGAGATTTCAAACATGTGGCCCAGAGCTGCCCTCCCAAGGGTGAAGCAGATTAAAATATAGATGGGAAAAATTTAACAAAATAAATAAAAATACTATTAAATGTAATACAAATAAGTGCATGGAAAACTGAGTTAATATTTGGCTTATAGGGATCCTTTTGTGCAGTTTAGTGGTCCTATTTCTATTTAACTTTGTTGCCCCTGGTGAAGATAAAAAAAAGTTAATCTCTGTTTTACAGAATTTGTAGTTTTCTGAGTTGTTGATGCTTAGAATGAAAATTTAACAATCAGCTCTAGCAAGGATATATGATCTGGTTTGAGCACATCGTTTTGAAGCATTTCATATAAGCCTATATATGTTGATGCCGTCTACATAATTAGAATGTAAGAAAATAATTGATTGCTTTCAGTTATAAAAGTCAATTATTTTATGATAAAGAAAAGATTATCTCCTCCAGGCTCCAAGCCATCAATTTCCAGATGACTGCTCAGACTATGTACCCCTTGAACTGGACACATCGAGGAAGGGACAGCTCTACGCCCCTTACCAGGAGGAAGCAATTTCAGAAGCTGAGACCTTCATCCGTGACCCCAAAAGAATTTGGGTCCTATTTGTTTGAGAGGGGAATGATGAGGGTATAGTCTCTGGGAACCCCCTTGAATCTGGAGTACAGTGTTTAGGAACCCCCTTGAAGCTGGAGTACAATCTCTGGGAACCCCCTTGAACTCTCCAACTAGATCTATCCTTCCCCTAAGGCCATAAGCCTTACATTATCATTAGTCCCAAATCCCTACCTAGCTTTGCCCTTTATTGTCCATCTACTTCCCATCCTTGAAACTATCAATATCCATGCCTTCAGCTACTTCCCACCCTTAATTCCATTCTCTTGGTTCCTGGAGTCTAACCTCATTCTAGTCCCTGGAGTCTGACCTCATCCAGGACCCATCAAGCTCCTCCTTAGACTCCTCCTCAAGACCTTCCTTAAATCCCTCCTCTAGTCACCCCAGACCACCCCTCAATCCCTCCCACAATCTTTGTGCATATATGTTACATCTTGCCTCCATGAAAGTGCTCAGATTCAATCCAGCTCAGCTTAGATTGAATCTGGCCCACCTGTGAAAACAGGTGTCACAAAGGGTGGGATTTCTTAAGACAACCCATTATGGCAAACCCTTAATAAACTTTGTCATTTCCCTCAGCTGAGAAAAAAAAAAGAAAAAAAAGAAAAGATTACATTTCAAGTCCAGTCAGCCAGTTACCAAGAATAGGTAATTCATCCAGATGTATGAATGATAATAAAAGCTTACATTACAAAAGCCTACATATACCATTCATATACTAAATGCATAATACATAGTCAAATGCCGAGTACTAGATCTGAAATCAGAAAACCTAGGGCAATCCTGTCTCTCCTTATTACCTTTATGAAAATGAGTATCACTTAATCTTTTTTGGCATAAATTTCTTCATCCATAAAGTGATTATTTCTCATGAACCTTCTGATACTATGTTTTTAAGATAAAAATTTATGAGAGGTCCTTGGACAATTGATAGTAGTTTTCCATCATTTTGAAGTTTACAAAAGACTTTCCTCGTAACAGTACTGAGAGATATGTAATTCAATACTATTATTCCCATTTTATAGAAAAGAGAACTGAGGCCCAGGGTGAATACAATACCAGAAGTAACAGTAGGTTTAGCAGAAAGAACATTGGAGTAAGTATCAGGATCCCTCAGTTTGGGTCCTGGACTTGATGTATATTAGAAGTCATTTATAATTTTTTTGTGCCTCAGTTTCCTCATGTACAAAATGAAAGTGTTAAATGAGGCAATCTCTAAGGTCCCTGGGTCCTTTCTAGCTCTAAGATCTTATAATTCCTTTGATTCATTAATAGTTACACAGATAGAGAATATAAGAACTAGAACCTGAACCCAGTTCAAGTTAAGAAGTCAATTCAACAAACATCTACTAACCTTTTACTATGTAGCAGGTCCTATACTAAAATTTACTAGCTGCTTGACCCTGGGAAAGTTATTTAATCTGTATAGCAACTTCAGTTTCCTCATTTATAAAATCTCTGCCCTCAAGAAGAACCTTCCCAAAACAACTATGAGAGAGAGAAAGAGAGAGAGAGAGAGAGAGAGAGAGAGAGAGAGAGAGAGCTGTAAAATGGTTTGAATTATTTAGTTAAGTCTAATAAGCACCAATCTGTTTTGCAGAATTAACTGTACAATAATGCAATGATACAATCCCATCTTATAAATACAGGTCCAAATTGTATAGCTTTAAATGGAGTGCAGGGTGAGGAAGAAAGAGAAGATTCTAGCATAAACCTCAAATAGTAATAAAAAAAACCCAACAAAACAGCACATGAACTCAAATGATAATAACACAAAGTGATTATGTAGGTAGGCATTTTAAATGTGAAATGTCAAACCAATTTAAAATTTACCAAAAGTTAAATTAACTAGAAATAAGTTTTTCAAAACCCTGCCCCCACCCAATCAAGCACCATGTCATTCTACTACTTCTGTTCCTAATGAACAATCATAATAAATGAATAAAAAGACTCTGTGTCAAAAGTATAGGGCAAAAAACCAGTAACAGAGTCTTGACCTTTTCAATCACGTTGTCATGGAGGAAGGTGAAGTAACATGAAGCAGATCTGCCTTCCTCATTGGCAAGATACAACAGCCCCATTGTCAAGTCAGCTTCCCTTGTCTAGTAATGGGGTATGATCTCCTGAATAGTGTCAAGACCTTTTTAAATGTCAGGGCTTTCTGGCTCAGGGCTCTTTCTTCTGTGAGTTTCTCTTAGAATACTGGGACTGGAATGCAAAGATGGATTGTTGGCATTAGCACAATCTGAACTCTCCCTGGAAGTGATAGAGATAGCAAAATTGGCCAGTGGGCAAAGGGGATGGCTGTAGAAGAGTTGCATGCATCTTGCAGAAATCTTTGGGTTTTCAATGACCTCAAGTCAGAAATTACTTAAAGTTTTAACTGATAGACATTGCTATACTCCCAGCGGCACCAAGCAAATGCTTGAACTTTAAAGATACCTGAAGAGAGTGATTTTTTTAAAGTCAGTCTTTCTATCCTAAGTATTTATTTGTTCAATATATTTGATTTTTTGTTATTGTTATAACAGGCAACTGGCTACAAATAAAGGTCAACAACTCTGATTGTTCTAAAAGTATATCTTAGAAATAGATGGTGTGCATGTTTTTCTGGTTAGGTCTATGTTATTACTGGTACTTTTGGTAAATTTACTTCATTTACAACCTTTTTCCCTCCAGAAAATTTTCATTTATGTATATCCAGATAGCCAATGTTGGAAGGTGCTAATAAGATATAGGTTATGTAAATCAATTAAATTGAAGGCAACAAACATTTAGTAAGTACCTACAATGTATTACATTTTTGTCCAAGAGTTTAGGAACCCAAAGACCAAAGGGAAAAACAATCCACTGGATGAAAAGTAAAGTTCCAAAATGATGTTGGCACAGTAGAGCCCTGGAATGAATCAAATAAGGTGAAATTCAGCAAGGATAAATGTAGTCTTACACTTAGGATCAAAACATCAACTTTACAATTACATTATATGGGGGCATTATTAAATATCAACTTGTCTGAAAAAAGATATGGGAGTTTTAGTGGGTTTAAATCTTAATTGGAAAAAGCACTTCACTAGCATCTCACCTGTCCATATCTTCCACTTCCAAATCATCTCCCTTAAATGGAGTGGCCACCTCCTTCCCCCTTTCCCCTTCCAGCTCCCATTTAAGTTTAGTCTTCTTTATTAGAATGTAAGCTCCTCAAGAGTAAGGGTAGTCTTATATTTTATTGTGAGCAATTAGGACAATGGATGACACAAAATAAACATCTAATAAATGCCTTCTTGAAGGTCTAGTCACATGTCATCCTTCCTCCTAACACATACATACACAGACACACACACACACATATACACAGACACAGACACACACACACACACACACACACACACACACAGTCTAATGGAATCTTTTTATAGTATAGCTACATATTTACCAAGAAATGGAAAGAGATATGCTAAGGCTATCCCAAAGTCCAAGAAGAAAGATTGTGTGTCTGGAACAAAACATGTTTGTAGAAATGACTTGGCACTTCATGTTCTGATGAAGGAAAAACAAAACAAAACAAGAACAGAAACAACAAAAATCAAACTCAGACTTCATTAAGAGAAGTATAGCTTCCATAAATCAAGAAATTATAGCCTCTCTGTAATTTTCTCTTTTTGAATCACATATGGACCACTGTGTTTAGTTCTAAGCATAGCTATGAATAGCGATGAAATATTGCAGATTATCTAGGAGTGTAACTAGTAAAGAACCTTGAGTCTTCAGGTCTGAGAGATCCAAGGGTCAATTGAAAGAACAGAGAAGTTTAACCTGGATAAGAAAAGACATAAATGGAGTGTAAGAGGGCTATAATTGCTCTTATCAAGTACTTGAAAGGCTATCATGTCCAAGAGTGACTAGACTTGGCCTATTTGGCTCCAAAGCCTAAAACCATACGTGACAATTGCAGGTAAGAAGTGTTGGAAAGAAGAAATATACTCTTCAGGAAATACTTAAAAATTAGATCTGTCCAAAAATTCAGTGGGCTTCCTGAAGAGGCCCTGGGTATGTTGTTATCATATAACACCTCTTGAATATATTATCATAAGCATTTCTATTGGCCAGTGAGGCCCCTTTCAACTTTCATGTTCTGAAATTCTGCAATTTGCTTTAATGAGCTTCAAGTTTGTCTAATAAATTATCATGTCTATGTCCACATTTACTCTTGTAGAACCTGACACGGTAACATGCAAGTACTTAGTATCCAGAATTTCTCTTCAGTTGAACATGAAAAACAGAAAGACAGATTTATGTTTGATACAAAGAACAACTCCATAATAATTAGAGCTGCCTATAAGTGGGATATCTTGTCTGTCACCGTAGGTACCAAAGAAGAGGCCGAATGAATATTAGGTTTGAGAAGGGGGGGTGCTGTTCTTGTACTTTTAGAAAAAGATTGTCTCTGAGATAATTTCCAACTCTAAGATTTTCTGATTCTGGTAGTATTATTTTTAATTGGAAAGCTCATGAAATGTTCATTTAAATGCCAAGTCATCTGGGAACTTTTTAAATGACCTCTAGAATTTGGATCATGTGAGGGCTAATTGGAATTTGGCATTGTGCTGTTGGCAAACAGTGGCCTTCCTGTCTTTAGTGAATTGAATGAATGCAGTACTCTCCTCATATAAGCCTATATGGAGTAGAAAGGAGAAAGGTTTCTTTAACATATTAGAACAAGATGAGAAAAGATACTTAGCAGGAAAAGGCTGTTTAGGGAAATACCATAGTATTTTTAAGTTTATGGTTTATTTTCATTAAAAAAAAATTAAGCATCTGTCAGCATATTTTAAAGAATTTTACCATTTTAGAGCTGAGAAGGGATCTGAAAGATAGATTTAGATCTGGAAGGACCTTAGATATCTATTCTAACCCCTTTATTTCTAGATTGAGTTAGATCGGGAGTTCAGTGCTGGAGTGCTGCCAATGGATCACTCAACATGAAGTCAGGAAATCCTAAGTGCAAATCTGCCCTCAGACACTTACTAGCTATGCGATGATAGGCAAATCACTTAACATCTGTCTGCCTCAGATTCCTCATGTATAAAGTGGAGATAACAATAGCATCTATCTCTCAGGGTTGTTCTAAGAATAAAATTAAATAATATTTGTAAAATGCTTTGCAAACATCAAAACACTATATAAATACTAGATACCAAATATGAAATTATATCCAAAAATGGTAAGTGACCTGGTCAAGGTAAGCAAGCAGTAAGTGGTTGTGTGACTCTGGGCAAGTCACTTAATTCTGTTTGCCTCAGTTTCCACATCAATAAAATGATCTGGAAAAAGAAATGACAAACCACTCTAGTATCTTTGTCAAGAAAACCACAAATGAGGTCACAAACAACCAGATACAATTTAAGTGACTGAAAAGACTGAACAATAACAAAAAATAGCAAAGTCCTGGTGTTCCCTCACCCAAACCGAATGCTATTTTATCATACTGTTGTCACCTTCTCCTATTAAAGATGAAGCACGTAAAGCCAAGAGAGAAAACAGTGGCTCTTTTAAAGTCACAAGGCCAATTAGTGGAAGAATTAGGACATTTGGGGGCTATTGCTGGAAGGAGACTCAGCCCTGTGAGTCCTTTCCTTAGAGATCACAGATGAGGAGCAGGAGATGCTACTCAGAGAAGAAACTTTGAAGAGATGAACCAAACACTGATATTCTAAAATTTACTTGCCACTTTGGGGTAGGTCAATTTTATAGTGTGAATAGAAGAGTGGGAAATATGAAGTGACAGAAGCTAGTGGCCAGAAAATCAAATTTTGAAGTTAGATGGCAAAATCTGATTGTCATGGTATGACCTGCTTCTCCATTCTGTGTTAGCTTGGTAAAGATAGTCAAACCTCACTGTCTAATTTAATGTTATACCCTACAAGAACTGTAACTTTGAAATTCTACTTTCTAGTCACAATTTATTATTTTTTACATCTCTTTCTCTCTCATGTTTTTCCCTTATGTTCACTTTTACTCATTTGATCGATCCTTATACTTCCAGTTCTATCATCCTGTTGTCACTTTCTTTTATGTCCAGGCTCAGTTCTATTATGGGCCTATTTGCCATGTACTCTGCCACTGTCCCCTTTTCCCACATGAAATGCCCACTCCATATACTCTAAGCAAGATTTTTGGAGATTATGCCTCCCTCCATGGGAGAGAAATTTTACCCTGAAGTTGAATTGCTTTAACTAGCAGGTTAGTGCAAACTCACCTAACTCACTAAATTTACTTGGCTTCAGACCATGAATCAGATCTACCCCCTTCCATTACGTTACCTCTCTGACTAGTTTCCCACCACCATACTTTCCACCTTTTCCCAAAAACTTTACATTCTATTTCCTAACACTTGTTCTGGGAATAGGCATTGCATCATCATTAGCATTTTTATAGGAAGAGCATGATAATTGATTGCCCTTTGGCTCCACTCACTATTCTTGTGATTTCCTTGGGCAAAAATCTCTTTCACTACCTACCACTCTAATATGTGGGTATTCTCCTCTCATTAGACTATAAACTTTTAGAATGCAAGGACTGCCTCACTTTTTTAGTTGTCTCCCCAGCACCTAGCATAGAAGCTTCTTGGTAGATAATAAGTGCTTAATAAATGTCATTACTTCCATTTTATTCCATCCATTAACTTTAATGTTTTAATAGCTACTACCTTATAATCGCTTGCTCTCTTATCTTTCAGGGTTATCACAGAGTGATTATAAGTCCACATACATGGTAATCTTCACTACATGATTCCTTCACTACTTCAGAGATATTGTTCCACATCATCAGAGAAAATAAAGAAATCACCTTCATTTTGTTCACTAGTAATTCATGGTCATCAGTTGGGTCCTTTACTCTATCCTTATCAATTCTTGCACAATTGTTTCAAACATTTAGTTTTTTCTCCCACCCCTCTCCCACAATCCCCACATTACTCATTTAAAACAGGTAGCCTAGCTCAGGGTGGGGAACCTGGGGCCTCAAGGCCACATGTGGCCCTCTAGGTCCTCAAGTGTAGCCGATTGACCAAATCCAACCTTCATAAAACAAATCCCCTTAATAAAAAGATTTGTTCTGTAAAACTTGTACTCAGTCAAAAGGCTTCATCCAAGGACCTAGAAGGCCACATGTGGCCTCAAGACCCCAGGTTCCCCACCCCTGGCCTAGCCTGTTATGCTACTTCAATGACAATATTTAGACCTTACAATGTGAGCTGGCAGTTATTTATTTTCATTCTGTATAACTTCTCAGCATTTTCACTGCCTTGCTCCCTCCTTCATAAAATAAGATGTGTCCCTAATCTTAATGAAGTCTAATCTCCACTTCCTCCCTACCTCCTAGCAATTCTCTGTCATACATTCTTGAATTAAATTCAGTGTGCATTAATTAATTCCCCGCTATGTGCTAAGCATCTCTTTCACTGCCAAAATTCTTGAAAAGGTGGTCAGCACCTAATCACTTCTTCCTCTCTCTTCAACTATTCACAATCAGGTTTCTAACTGTCCTACTAAAACTGCCCTTAAAAGGTGCTCTAACAAGCTCCTAATCACTAATGCAATAAGCCTATTTTCATCTCTACCTTCCTGGATTTTACTTAAGTTTTTGCTACTCCTTAATTTTATTTGATTGTTTCTTGGTTTTAGAGGACTCAAGTTCTTTCTTAGTTCTCTTTTTCTCTTTCTGCTCTTGTTCTTCTTTTTGAGTTTTCATTCTCTTCCAGTTGCCCCAACATGGGTGTTCTCTAAAGGTTTGAATTGGCCCCATATCCTTCTTTCTTTCCTCTTCCCCCTTTCCTTTTGTCTCTTCATTTCTCTCATTCTTCTTCTCTCCCCCCCCCCCATTTTAACTCTTTTCCTCCCTCTTTCTCCTTCCCTTCTCACTAGGGAGATCATTTATTTTTCATAGCTTCACCTATCCCCTCCTCTATTTGTATGATACCCCAAGTAATTTTCATGGTGTAATCTTCATTTTTAAATTCCATTTTGCTAATTGTCTACATGACACCTCCAACTTGATCTACCATTGGCACCTCACAATCGAAATGTCTAAAACAGAACTCTAAACATATTTCTACTTCTGTCACCTCTTTTTGAATCTCTGGCAGACAATCCAATTCACAACTTTGGGATTCTCCTTCACTCATCTCTCTCCCTCTTCTCTCAAATTCTACCACTACTTATATGCAATCTCCACATCTTTCATATCCATCTCCTCTCTTTTCAGATTGTCACCGAACTAGGAGAGGCACACTTGAGCATCTACCTCAAACATTGCAATAGCTTCCTAAATAAGTCTTTTGACTTCTTCTCTACACCCCTCTACCCCAAAGTCCAACTTTTGTTCTATGGCCAAAATTATATGTAAGAGGCAATGCTACAGAGTGGAGGGAGTGACAGCCTGAGAACAAAACGGAATAGCATTGAAATCTCACCTCCAAAACATACTGTGTGATCATAGGAAAGTCACTGATCTTCCAGAGGCAGTTTCCACATCTATTAAAGGGCCATAAATATATAGAGAAAGTCTTTTAACTTCTCAGTGCCCACATTCACCTCTATTTAAGTTGCAAAGGAGCTGGATACTTAAAAGAAGTTTTTTTTTTTTTTCCTTAGAAGACCTTCATATTGATGAAATCACAGGTCAACTCCTTTAACAAGTCTATTTTTTAGAAGACCTATCTCACAGGTTTGCTGTGAGCCCTGAATGAGATAATGTTTGGAAAGCACTTTGTAAATGTTCAATTATATATAAATACATACATCATTATTGTTTTCTGCATAGTGATTTATTTATGTCTATCCCCCTCTCAAAAACATACAGTGGTTCCCTATGCCTATTGATTCTTCTAGTAGACACATCTCTACAGGAAATTTGAGGCCCAACATAATCTGTTGTAACCCTATTTTCTTAGGCTTAACTGTCATTATTCCCTACAACCTTCATTCTCTGGCTTAGCCAAACTGTCCCTTTAACAAGTTTTGCTGCCTCTTCACATTGCTCCTTGTGTCTGGAATTCCCTTCCTCTCTTCACCTGATTCTTACTTCTGTTTTAGGGTTGAAATCAAATGCTATGTCCTCCAAGAAGACTTTACCTCTCCTCCTTGATGGTAATTACCTTCCCACTCATATGGCACAAACTATTTTTTTTCTAATTCTGTGATACAGCTAAGTGGCACAGTGGGTAGAGTGCCAGGTCTGGAGTCAGGAAGCTTGTTGTTGTTCATTCTTTTAAGTCATGTTGAACTCTTAGTGATTACATTTGGGGTTTTCTTGGCAAAGTTAGTAGAATGGTTTCCCATTTTCTTCTCCATCTCATTTTACAGATGAGGAAACTGAGGAAAACATGGTTAAGTGACTTGTTCAGGATCATAAATCTAGGACCTGAGTTCAAATCCAGCCTCAAACACTTATTAGATGTGTTGTCCCTGGGCAAGTCACTTACCCCTATTTGTCTCAGGTTTTCTCATCTGTAAAATGAGCTAGAGAAGTAAATGGGAAACCATTCCACTTCCTTTGCCAAGAAAACCCTAAATGTAGTCACTAAGAGTCAGATATGACTGAAAAGAATGAACAACAACAGGGACAGAGCAAAGATGGCATCTGGCAAGTTGGGACTTGCTTAAGTTCTCCCCCAAATTCCACCAAACACCTGTGAAAATGGCTATGAACAAATCCTAGAGCTGTGGAACCCATGAAATACCAGAGAGAAACAGGTCTCCAGCCCAGGACAGCCTGGATGGTCACTGGGAAGGCTCTATCATATTATTTTGGGAGTGGACCACAGAGCAGCGTGGGCCATACCAGGACACAAAAGACCTCGTGTCAGCCGGCCAGGAAAAGGCCTTAGGGCTATCAATCATTGAGCTGGGGCAGTTACTAGACTTCTCAACCTACAAACACCAAAGAGCAGGTTAGTGGGAAAGTGCAGGATCTAATTCAGAGCAGTCTAGTCACCCGCCATGGGGACAGCAGAGTTGGTGCAGCCATGGCAGTGGCAGCAGCAGGAAGCTCCTGAGGCTGCTTTCAGAGCTCTAGAGTCAGTTGATTCCCGAGTCCCTGGAGTAGAAGTAGCTCTGAAAACAGCAGTGCTTGGACCTTAAAGCTTGGGACAAAGTACTCTCTACTCTACAAGCAGTCATACCGTGACAAAAAGCTCAAGGGTCAAGTAGTTGGCTGAGAACATGAACAGGCAGTGAAAATGAACTCAGACTCAAAGTCAGACTCAAACTCAAACACTACATTCCTTTTTTGGTGACAAAGAAGATCAAAATATACAGCCAGAAGAGGTCACCAAAGTCAAAGAGCCTAGATCAAAAGCCTTGAAGAAAAATATGCATTGGTCTCAGGCCATGGAAGAGCTCAAAAAGGATTTGGAAAAGCAAGTAAGAGAAGTAGAGGAAAAATTGAGATGAGAAACGAGAGCGATTCAAAACCATGAAAAACAAGTGAGTGACTTGCTAAAGGAGACCCAAAAAATACTGAAGAAAATAACACCTCAAAGGATAGACTAACCCAAATGTCAAAAGAGCTCCAAAAAGTCAATGAGGAAAAGAATGCCTTGAAAGGCAAAATTAGCCATCTGAAAAATTAGATTGGAGCAAGAGGAAGCTAGTGACTTTATGAGAAATCAAGATATTATAAAACAGAACTAAAGGAATGAAAAAATGGAAAATAATGTGAAATATATCATTGGACAAATGACTGACCTAGAGAATAGATCCAGGAGAGTTAATTTAAAAATTATTGGACTACCTGAAAGCCATGATTAAAAAAAAGAGCCTAGACATAATCTTTCAAGAAATTATCAAGGAAAACTACCCTGATATTCTAGAAACAGAGGGTAAAATAGAAATTGAAAGAACCTACCGATTGCCTATTGAAAAACATCCCGAAAAGAAAACTCCTAGGAATATTGTCCCCAAATTCCAGAGTTTCCAGGTAAAATGGAAAATACTGCAAGCAGTCAGAAAGAAACCAATTTGAATACTGGGAAACACAATCAGGATAACACAAGATCTAGCAGTTTCTACTTTAAGGGATCAGAGGGCTTGGAATAGGTTATTCCAAAGGTCGAAGGAGCTAGGATTAAAACCAAGAATCACCTACCCAGTAAAACTGAGTATCATGCTCCAAGGCAAAATATGGGCTTTCAATAAAATAGAGGACTTTCAAGATTTCTTGATGAAAAGACCAGAGCTGAATAGAAAATTTGACTTTCCAATACAAGAATCAAGAGAAGCATGAAAATGTAAACAAGAAAGATAATTCATAAGGGACTTACTAAAGTTGAACTGTTTTGTTTACATTCCTACATGAAAAAGATGATATATGCAGTTCATGAGATCTTTCTCAGTATTAGCGTAGTTGAAGGGAATATATATATATATATATATATATATATATATATATACACATACATACACACACACACACACACACACATATATATATATATAGAGAGAGATAGATATAAAGATATAGATATATAGATATAGGTAGATATATAAAATAGATATAAACATACATACATATATATATATGGAAAGGGACAGAAGGGAAGGCTGACTGGGGAATGAGGTAATCAGAATATATGCCATCTTGTAATGGGGGAAGGGTAGAAATGGGGAGAAAAATTTTAACTCAAAATATTGTGGAAATCAGTGTTGAAAACTAAAATATTAAAAAAAAATGGTATAAAGTTTAAAAGAACAACAACAACAACAACAAATACAATTACCAGGACTAAGGATCATGATTTTGTCCCTACCCTAGTCCCAAAATTGGTTGTATTCATATCACATAATCATAGAGGAGAAAGGGTTGATTTGGTAACAATATGTTAAAGGACAGTAATCTCTTTGGAAGAATGAACATCTTTTTAAAATTAAAACGAGCCTTGTCATTGGATAATGAGGAAAAAGAGAAAAAAAATCTATGCCCTCCAGCAACAACAAAAATAACACCAAAGGTTTTTTTAATTTTATTTTCTTCTGCCACCCAAGACTTCTAGCTAGCTCTCTTTTAAAGTAATTCTTGAACTGCCGAAAAGTCCCAAGCACCTACCACTGATGTCTTACCTATTTAAAGCCACCTACAAGACTCTGTCTTTCTCTCTGTCTCTCTCTGTCTCTCTCTCCCTTTCTCCTTCAGTCTCTTTGCCTCTGTTTCTCTCTCTCTCTCTCTCCCTCCCTCTCTGTCTCTCTCTCAATTCTCTTTATTGCTATCAGAGAGAAGTCTTCACTTATTAAAAGGGGTCAAAGGTTGTTAACACTATGTTACCAAATTAACATTTCTTTGTGATTCTATCATGTGTTTACTACAACAGAGCTGGGGAAGACCCACAACATTTTCCCCTTCCTCTCACCCCATTGTTATGTAGTATTTTTGTTATTTTCCCCATACATCATAAACTCCTTGATGACAGGAATCATTTTTTAATCTAAACTTTGCATATTCTCCATTAGCCAATACTGGACTCTGTGCATTGTCAGTATTTAACACATGTTTATTGTGATAGTAAGAATATCTCTTTATATCTAGTCAGATTTCTTTCTCTAAAACACAGAAGCACTGAAGAGGTGACCAGTTCTCAGATTTAATTGCAACAAGTACCTTAACATTCTTTGTCTTAAATTCTCATATTTCTTGGATATACCAATTCAGACTGGTAAAATCAAGGGCTAGCGAAAAATTAGATTTTTTTCCCACTTAAACACCCAGCAATGCCTCCTTCTAGTTTGCCCAAAATGTCTAAGATGCAAAACTAGAAAAGGGAATAATCTGAGACCTAAAGACTATGAATTTAGAATAATTTTTTTTCAGCAATTGATTAAAACATGCTTAATTACATTTAAAAATAATATTTTATGCTTGAACAAAGCCTCCTTTGGAATAACCATAACAAGAAAAGGCCTGAGTAATAAACTTTGAGCAACCTGTTAGAAACAATTATAAGACTTTGAAATACTTTGAATTATCTACCAATTAAAAGTAAACAGATGATCAATAGTTAGTCTAGATTTTTCTTTTATTTTGGGTTGAAAGCATTGATTTAATTTAACAAAGATTTATTATCATTCATGTGGTAAGTGATACATTGTGGTGGAGTCATGCCTCTCACTCGTACTGTCAACGTGAACATGTACAAGTCATGTATCTCTACACATACTAGTGCTGGCTTCCTTTACTGTTCCTCAAACAAGACACTCCGTTTCCTTACTCTGGGAATTTTAACTGTATGTCCCCACTCTGGGAATTCTCTTTTTCATCTCCGCATCCTGGTTTCCTAGATTCCTTAAAGTCTCCATTAAGATTCACTTTCCACGACAAGTTTTTTTTTTTTCCAATTCCCCTTAATTCAGAGCTTTTTTTTTTTCTCATGATCATCTCAAATTTAAATACATCTTATTTTGTAGATAATTGTTTATGTGTTTTCTCCCTTGCTTAAAAGCAAGGACTATTTTTTCTCATTTTTTGTATCCCAAGTATTTAGCAGAGTGCCTGTCACATAGTATTTACTTAAGAAGTGTTTATTGACTGACTGATGGACAACCATTCATTGGCCCAAGTAACACTTTTAATATTACAATATTCAGAGAATATGTCAATCTTCTTTGGTTGAGGCAATTTCCCCACTGGGAGTTACCTATACCAATAGTCCAAACTAAAAGGAAAAAAAAATAATAAATTAAACAACATGCTAGGGATTGGAATGTTAATGAATAATTGCAGTTTAAAACATTCTTGGAATTATTATGTCAATGCTCTGCTAAATTTTCCTCATGCATAACTGGAAAGGAATGTTATTTGAAGACTTTTCCTATTGCTGAACCATCCTCAGATCTAAGTGCAGCATCTTTCTTGCATGGCTGATGTCCTGTACCCAGCTACATGAAAAATTAAATAGAAGGTAGATTTAAAGTACCTACTCTACACTACCTAGTGGTTCATAGATCTAATTATGCTTCTGAGAGGATATTTGTAGTATGTGTATTTCCCACACAACCCATAAGATGTGTAGAGTAGAACAATTATATCCAGAGCTTCTTACTCATCTTTCATATAATGGAGAGTGAAACACATAGCCGTAATAGAAAGAAAACTGGACTTGGAATCAGGAGAAGGCTGATTCCAAATCCCAGCTCTGATATTTAATAGGTGTGTAGCTTTGGTCAAGACATTTGTCCTATTTGAATTTCATTTTCCTCATCTGCAAAATAGAAGTGTTAAAATTTGGACTATCTACCTCACACAGCTCCTGTAAGGAAAATGCTTTGCAAATGTTCGAGAATCATAGAAATATAAATTAGAATGGTGGAGAACTTTTCACAGCTGTGATTTACATGATTATCAAAGTGAGTGTACTATGAGGAGAATACTAGGGAATCAAATTGGGGAAGAAACAGTGGGACTTGTGTCAGAGGTCCTGGGTTGAAATCAGCACCTGCAATTTTCTAGATGAAAGACCTTAGGTCAATTAATCTTTCCAGTCCTCAGTTCATATATAAAATGAGGAAGTTGTAATAAATGGCCTCGATGTTCCCTTCTAGCTCTAAACCTATGATCCCATATTGGAGTATTGGACTTATTATCATATAACCTTAGTAACTCTCTTTTTGGCCATGTATAAATCAGTGGAAAATACATTTTCTCTTTCTATCTGAGCTAGTCTACGCTAGAAAAATCAGATAGACAGCTATCAGCAGGGAATAGTGGGCTGTGATGCAGAAACACTGGGATCCATTTTTAGCTCTGTTACTAATAGGTTTGATGACCTTGGGCAAATCATTTCACCCCTCTACATCAGTTTCTCCCTCTTCCAAACATGGAGATTTAATAGTTACCATCTTGCTGATAGGCAAAACGTGAGGGTGATGATTAATATTCACAAAAGGTTTGGAGAGAAAGAGCTGCTCAAGTTCAGCACATTATTATTTCACTCAGTCACATTTTCCTTGGCAGCTCATATCTATGGACAACTTTCTATGCAACAGTAGCCAATTCAGACTTAATTTTTTTTAAAAAAAGTTTAAAGGAAAAGAACTTAGAACACACATCAAAGAAAAATTACAGCAATATGAACTCTAGCACTATAGCATTCTTTCACGGTCTGGTACTTTTTAATCTTGAATCAAAGATAGAAAAAGTGAAAGGAAAGGTAAGGAGCAAGAATTGTACAGTACGTGAAGCAAGCAAGACTGTTTGGATTGACCACTTCACAACCTTAGAAACAACTACAAAATGTCATGGATGCCTCACACAAGGCTATCACAGATGGGAGTAGTGGCTCAACAATTACATCTTGAAACAAATTTAAATTGGAGCTCCTATTTTCTCTCTCAATTCTGGGGAGAAATCCTACTCAGTCTCAGTGATTTTCATATTGCTTTCTACTACAGAAAGGATTGTGTTTGTCTTAATTTGGAAAAATTATTCTGGAAAAACTTGGGTATAAGGAAGAATGATATGTATTGTAGGCATTTATTTATTGTTTCTTTTTTTCTCTAGTCTTTCAGGGTTTCTCTAGGATTCAAATAATTAAATATAATTTGATATCAAAACCTCAGAATTTTCACAATTTATGTGTTCATGATACCCAAATTGATTCGGATGAATTTTAATGAAGGCAGTAGAGGAAGAATGTGTTCTTAGGATAATTTTAATCTTTTTTTCACAGTCATGATCAATGGTATTTTTAGGTGTAGAATTGTTACCACACACCATTGACAAATAATGCCTGTGCAAACTCAATCCAAAAAGCAATTTTAAATGGCTTATCTATCATCTATGCATCCATCAATCTAACTATTTAAATCCATCTATCTACCTACTAACTTATTACCTATGTATCTATGTATGTGTGTATGTATGTATATATTATCTATCTATCTATCTATCTATAGTACTGTGTTGGGCAGGAAGGCTATAAAAGTGAAATAAGACATCAAACCTGTCAAGTAGTTTCTAATCCATTAAAGGGAGAAGAGATAAATCTAGTGGAAAAATAAATATGGCCAACGAAATGACTAGGAGTAAGAATGTAGAGAAAGAAAATATGGTGGCTAAGGACAGAACCTTAGAGTATACTGACATTTAAAGAAGAAGAGTCTCTGACATTTAAGGAATTGGAGTCTTCAGAGTTGGGTGAAAAATCATGAAAGTGTGGTTCCAGTAAACTATGAGAGGCAGGCTATCAAAAGCAAGGTGGTGGTCAATGGTGTCAAGTGACATAGAGGTTTAAAGAGGATGGAATAGGGACCAGACTTGTGACTTCATCAGTATAGTGAACTCCCAGGAGATGGAACTCACTCTAGAAATGCAAGTGGACTCTCTGCAATTTATTTTCTTGACATTTTCCTAGATTACTGAGATAGTAACTTATTTCCTCAGGTCACACAGGTGGTGTATGTCAGAGATGGGTCTAGAGTCCAGGTATCCTTGGCAATGTCAGCTGTTTATTCACTATACAAGTGGATCCCATTTAAAGGTTTGTGGACCATTTGGCAGTTTAAAATGAATGATCAAAGTGTATAATGCTAAAATTATTTAAGGGCTTCTTAAATATTAATAATTCACAAGCTATTATGAGTAATATGCTACATTACACTGGAGGTTTGAAATATATTTTTTCTTGTTGCTTAATGGGATTCATGGAATGAAAAACACTGAGAACCACTACAGCAGACAGTAGTCCCTTTAAATTAATCTTAAAAAGTTAAAAAGTAGAACACAGGTGGCTAAAACAAAATAAATCACTGTGAAATGTTGTATTTGGAAAACAACCTTAGCAGATGGGCTAAACCAGGTTGAAGATAACCAATGTGCCTCAAACCAAATCAATGGTGAGTTTGGGGTGGGTGGCATGGTGCAGTCCTACCCAAGCATATGAAGACTTCTTTGGGTGGAATGGGAGGATGAGGATGAAAACAATTTGTTTCAATGGCCATGACTATGGCCAAAGAAGGAATTGTGAAGGGCTTAAGGATTGATCAGAAATAAAATACATTAAGGTCATGCATTGAATCCTGGGCCATCCTCAATTATTTTGACTTTTGTCTTGCCCCTGGACTTGGATGATTCTGGAAGAGACAGAAAGAGGGAGAGAGAGAGAGAGAGAGAGAGAGAGAGAGAGAGAGAGAGAGAGAGAGAGAGAGTCTGATGACATTGTGCAGCTTTGCCTCACTTAAATCCAATTTACCCCATGATGTTATTGGTAATTTTTGAAAACGAAAGCCAAAACAAGAACACCACCACCACCACCACCAACAACAACCTGTTCCGAACTAAAATTTCTGTATATTAATTACTTTCCTGTATGGAGGCTATGTTCATTAGATTTACAAATATTTCCAAAGATAGCTGTTGGACTCTGCATTAATTGACTATAAATGTAGTATAGATATATTGGATAAAGGATATAACAAGACGAGAGAGGGGAAAATCTGTGGACCACAGGGATGTAGTCTTTGAAAAAAAAATTGTTGATCAATTCAATTACTGACAGCAGCAAATAATGAAGCTGGCAAAAGACAGCTAGAGATCTTACTTTGGAGAGACTTTGTTTAGCCATTCTGTGTCATATACTAATGATAACCCCTAGACCAGTGTTCTCTAGCAAATCATCCAGTCAATCGACAAATATTAAGTACTAACAATGTGCCAGGCACAGGGCAAAGGAAGAATTTTTTTTAAAAGTCCTTTCCCTTAGTGAACTTACATTCTTTTGGGGAGACAACATCTAAATGAATTGGGACATACAAGGTAAATGTAGAATAGATAGAAGTTGCCCTTTGATGGGTGAAAAACTTTAAGCAACTTGGGGATGCAGAAATAGACTTTCAGAGGAAGTGGAGTATTAGCTGTATCTTAACAGAACCCAGGGATTCCAAAAGATAGAAAATATGAGGAAGAGAGCAGAGTCATAAAAACCCAGTGATGTTGTGTTATCCAGGAGGTGAAGAGAGTCAATAATTGATATGTGTAATTTCTTTCTGGAAATATCGAATGGGGCCAGGTTTCAAAGGGTTTAAATGCCAAGCATAGGTGGTTGTATTTGAACATAGAGGCAATAGGGAGCCATTGGAATTAATAGAATCAGGATGACCTATGCTTTGGGGGAACACCTCTGGGGGTTGTAAAGGGATATGGATAAGGAAAGAGTAAAGGCAGGGAAAGCCAATTTTAAGAGCTACTACAGGAGTCCAGGCAAGAAGTCATAAGGACCTAAACTAGAATTGTGTGAGTGGATAAAATAAGATCTCTGGCATTCCAAAGAATTTCAATTTTAATTCCATGGGAAATATTTTTATGAAAGAGATTTCTTCTATAAAATAAAAAAAAAAACCATGAGATTACATTTTATTTTATCATGGTAATCTTAAATTAGAAAATATCCTTTGTTTTCTTCTATTTTGCTCCAATTTTTTTTCCATCACCTTCTATCCTAGAATTATTCCATTTCTCTAGACAAATATGGATTCCATCAATATATTTTATGACCAAAACTGTTTTTGGAAAAGAAGAAAAATGTATTCTTTTTCTCTATTCTCCCATTCTTGATTCATTATTGTTTATCCCTTTGTCTTTTACCCATAGCCATCTTGATTTTTTATTCATGTTGCTTTCTACTTCCTTTTGTCTCTGTTTGTGCCTAGCTTTTTGTTGATTTCTCTCATTAGAATCACTTTTATTTGTCTTCAGCACCCTCTTCTCCTTTTCTCTGACCTCTATATTCCCTATTTTAGGAATGTCATCTGTTAAAAAAAAGTTGGCCATTCCCTGTCTGGACACATTTCTAAAGACACTTCCCCCTATATGAATATTAATAAATCCTCTGATCATATCCCTTTCATGTTCCCCTTTATGATAAAAAATCTCTGGTGCTCATACGAACTAATTCTGTATATCCTATTTACCTGCCATCTTGGACTGCTTTGATGACCAAATAACTATCCTGAAGAGAATGGGGAAAAGTGAGGTTTTTTTTGAAGTCTTCCCCTTCTAACCATACCTCTTTCCCTACCATAGCCCTTCTGACATTTAAGTACAAATCTACATTTTACAATTATCAAAAGTTTTGGCATCCATTAATTTCACATTACATAAAGAATTTATGGGAATCATCTATCAAACTTGGTAAGGTCATAGCAAATTATTGTTTTTGAAGAATCGAACAGTTGATTTATGTGAAGATGGATATGCTGTTCTTTACGGTGTTAGAATGTGATCCTTCCTTGGAGTGCCATACAAGCCAGATAAATAAGCTTCTAAACTTAATTTGTTTCCTTAGTGTAAACTTGTAAGAAGAAATGTTTTATTTTACCTTGTGCACTTCTTATTACATATGTGAGTTTGGCTTCTTTTGCCACTATGGTTTGACAGCCTTAAGGGGGTCAAGGGATTACTTATATACTAAAATCAAAGCCATTTCCCTGGTCATATACTTCAGCATCTCTACATCTGTCATCATTACTATCAGACAGGTAACCATTGCTTTTAGCCCCATGTACTCACGCTTTGGCTTAATATACAATTTAGGAAGAGGCAAAGGCTTTGTAAACTTCTTTGAAGTGAAACATGACTTCTGAGATTGTGATTCTTCCTTAACTACTTCCACTTACCATTCCATTTACATCAAGTGATAGAACATACTCATTGATCACTAGGGAAAATAGAGAACAGGTGCTTGATCTGCAGTTCTACCTCTTTATCTACAGGTGCAGCAGGATAAAAGAAAATAGAGATGATTAATGGAAAACACTGTGAGGCTGATATTAATGACCAATTACATAATAAAGAGGGAAATGAGAAGAGGTATATTCTTGCATGACAGGGACTGATGATGTAAAGGTAATATGTTACCCCTTACTCCATTTTCATTCAGGTCATTAGTTCACAAATGTTACTCAGGATTGTGATCTAAAACTATTAGGTTTTGAATTGATCCCTGCAGTAAAACAATTTCATCATTGTCCATATTCCATAGTCCTTAAATAAACCTTAGCAGTCCATCTGGAGAACATTGTTTTTATGGTTAATGATGATGTTGACTAATTTTGTCATAAGGAAATTATCTTTAATTAAATGTTAAATGTGAAGAACTTAATGATAAATTAAAATGAAGGAATGAGTTTAATTTATGTAATATTAAATCTCTTCTTTCCTGGGACCAGAAAAACAAATAGCATATGAAGTTCTTGAAGTAATCTTTAAAAAGCCCATTTTCAGGACTTTTGAGATAGAATTATTTGAAGGAAAGAGCTTTTTAAAAAATATGTTAGATTCAGACCTTGAATATCATTTAGTAGCTTCTATAGTATTTTAGAGCATCCAAATCAACACTATGTCATCACAAATCGAGCTCCTAGAGGATTTCATCATCTATAAGACATCCTTCTTCCATTTCAGCTCCTCACTGCATATCCTCCATAACAGTGGTAAACATTGATAAGCTAATGCCCTGCCTTCAATATATTTTTGGCTCTATTACATTGGAATTTTCATACTCTGGTTGATTTGTGACTGGCAAGATGCAGACTAATAAAGAAGATACATTCTTAAAGACTGCTTAATCCCTTTTCACATTTTCATCAAAGATACATATGATATTTATGTAGATCGCTGTTATAGTGATGAAAAAGGCAGATATGGGTTGATAGTTACTTGCACCTTTTTGGTTTGTAAGAGTACCCATTTATGATTTCCCCATTTTCAGCAAATTAAAAATTGATTCCACAATTATTTTAAAATTACGTCACTTTCAGTAAAGATGACTAGTTTAAGCTGATATATTTGAGCTGATTCAGTTGCTCTTTCCTGCTTTGACCTTCTTAAGTGCCATTTCATTTCCACTTCCTAGTTTAGCATATTAGGTGCTGAAGTATGGGTGTTTAGTAGGCTGCGACACATTACCAACAGTGAAGTGTGCGGGAAGTGGTGTAAAGGATATGACTTAGTAACTAGATGTTTTGAAGTGGAATAGACGGTCCTTAAGACAAGGTGAGGGATAATACATTTCCAACCTGAGTAGTATATTGGTATTCAGCAATCAGTCACTCAAATCAAAGTCAACTGCAAGTCATGCCATCATTTCCTTAATGTCATGGTCTTCTTTGAGAACAAAGGACAAACACAACCTGTGAGTAGCCTGTGCCTCTCTGCCTCTGCTTTGTGCTCCATTTCAATGACTGAAGGCTGCCACCTTAACTTCAGGTTTACTGGCTAGATTTCTCTCTAAAAAAACAAGCATTAAACCTAATTCACTCTGGAGTTCATGGATTGGACAATAGGTCTCTGCCCTCCTAGTACAGAGGGAATACAAATATGAAATGGTAACTGTTTCTCTTTTGACCAGGAACCCTGAGTGTCTTCCCCTCCCAGTTTGATTTTTTTGAGTTTTTATTAAAGGGGCCATCCTTCGAGTAACTTCTTAAAGAGGCCTATTCACTGAATGGGCATTACTTCGCTCACAGTAAGCACATGAAAAGACCTTAGCCTGAAAGGGCCAGGGTCTCACAATGCATCCTGGGTCTTCTCCAGTCATCCTGGTGGATATCAGGCCACTGGATCCAGATGACTCTGGAGGCAAAAGTGAGGCTGGTGGCCTTGCACAGCCCTCCCTCACTCAAATCGAAGTCAACTGCAAGTTATGTCATCATTTCCCTGGTGTTATGGTTCTCTTCCAGAACAAAGAACAAACCCAACAAAAGAAGTCATTAATCATTTACTAAATGTCAAGTACTGTGCTAGAGCCTAGGTGTGCAAAGAGAGAACTGAAATGCCTCTGAGGAGTGTGCTATATAATGAGGAGATGCAACATGTACATATAAAGTAGATGCAACATCAATGTGTGTGTGTGTGTGTGTGTGTGTGTGTGTGTGTGTAGGAGTGGCACAAATAATTGGAAATGGATGAGAAAAAGTCCCATGCAAAAATATGAGCCCTGAAGGAAGCTAGGGATTCTATGAGATTGAAATGAAGAAGGGGAATATTTAAATGCCTAAAACAGTAGTTCTAAAACTTTTTACCTTTGTACCCTTAAAAACTTAGTGAATACTCTAAACAGCTTTTGTTTATTTGATATTTACAACAATAGAAATTAAATTAGGTAATTGAAAATATTTGTTAACTTAAAATTACAATAAACCCACTACATGTCAAATAAAATTTTATTTAAAAAATACTATAATATTCCAAACAAAAAGAAAGTGAAAGAGTAGAATTTTATTTTTACATATATTCGCAAATCTCTTTGATATCTGTCTTATTAGTAGATGTGTATTTTTCTTATATCTTCATTTGCTTGCAATAAGTTTGGATATGTATTTGTGTAATTATATAAAAACAATCTGGCCTTACACATACATGTAGTTGGAAAAGAGAGAAGTATTTTAATAGACAAATAATGTCTTAGTATCGTTATGAATAAATTTGATCTTGTAGACTAACTGAAAAGATCTCAGCCACCCCAGGCTCCACGGGCCACACTTTGAGAACCACTGACATAGCAGGAGGTCTCAACAGTAATGGGAATAGGATCTATGGAAGATTTGGGGGAATATAAAGAAAGACATAAATCACAAAGAAAGAAAAATAATGCACAGCTTCAATTACATGACCTGGGAGGGGAGGGAGCATGGAGTATTTGAAAGAATGGTAGAGTTGTAGCCCAAGACCCTAGGCTTATATCTTGTATGTTCCATTTTTTTATCCATTTGACAAAGAGTAAGTTACCTATCACTTCTGGGTATTTGTTTCTTCACCCAAGACACGAGAACATTGGATTAGATGACCAAAAGCTCCCTTCCAGCTCTAAATCTGAGATCAGTGAAACTAAAATATGTAGCTAAGCAAAGGAGAAAATCCTCTGCATCCACCTAAGCCAAAATCAAATGGATTTGAAGGTCAGTATAGGGCTGTCTGAGATTGATACACTCCACCTCAAAAACAAAACAAAATGTTAACACGCAGACAAATGATGACTTTTTGTTACATACCAAAAACGTCTCAGGAAATGGAAGAATGTTTTAAGATACACTGAATGGCTAAGATTTATATTCTCTTTTGGAAAAAAAAAAGAATCTTAAAAAGAATAAATATTCTCTTTGGTTTATTCTCCAAAGAAACAAAAATATATGAATAAGTAAAGAAGAAAAATTCACCTCCTAATATGTTTGAAACTCCAGTGTTTCTGACAGAAGTAGCAGCAGAATGGAGGCATTTGTAAAAGAAAAAAAAACAATAAGAAGCAACAACACTAGGCTTATTACCCATTGTAGTAAGCTTATAAATTAGTTTCAAAATTTCAGGACCTTAGATGGCAGTAAGGGTTCCCCTTTGTTTCTAGGGGATTTCGTATTTTTCCCAAGCACCTTGGATCTGTTCCAATTAAGTGTTTTATTGTGTAATCCAATAAATTGGAAATTCTGAATTTGGCATTCTGCATACACTGGTTCATCAACTCTTGATATAAATCATGTTCTGAGCAGTAATAAATGCCATGGTTTCCACTGTACAATCAGGAAGTAATAAATAATGTAGAGCCAGAAGAATTGTGATTCTGTCGATTGCCCCATATGAAATAAACATTTTCAAATCCACTTTTAATTATACCTGTGGGTAGATAAACTTGCTCTACTCTTTATCCAGCTGCCTCACATGTGTAGGACTTATTAGCAGGTAGTTTACTATCAGAGAACAAATGGGTTTTGGGAAGCATGAAAATATATTTACAACTACAAGTACAGGGAAGGAGGGAAGGTAGTTAATTAAATGACAATCAGAAGTGTCACAGACTTCAAGGACATAGAAATGTCTTCAAGGACTACAAATCAGCAAGAGCTTTTCATTATTATGTTGTCTCTTTTTTTTCTTTGGGGATAATCATAGAACTTTATAATTTTCTTTAGAGTTACTAGAGACATAAATGCATTTCTTTAAACACTTCAAGGATTTAGTTCCTTTTAAGACAACACCTAAACTCACTCTCAAATGCTTTTAAATTGTGAAACTGTTCTTAAAGAATTTTTGTAGATAGAAATTTATATACACACATATTTTTGTGTGTCTGTATATATGTATGTATCTATATATACATAAATACGTATGTATGTAATATCACAATGTTAAGTCATTTTTTCAGTCATGTCTGACTCTTCATGACTCCATTTGGGGTTTTCTTGGCAAAGATAAAGGAGTTATTTGCTGTTTCCTACTCCATCTAGTTTAACAGATGATGAAACTAAGGCAAACAGGGTTAAATGACTTGCCTGGGGTCACACAGCTAGTAAGTGTCTGAGGTTAAATTGGAACGCATGAAGATGAGTCTTTTTGAATACAGGCCATGCACACTATCAACTGTTTCACACAGCTACCCCATTATATTATGTTATTATATTAATATTATTATGTATTCTATAATATAACATACATACATATAGAAATGTATATGTGGTTGGGGAAGGAGTGTTCTTTTGAGATTCCCTAAGGCTGGGCTTGTACTTAGCTTCCAGTAGTCCCTCATTCCTATCACATTGTTGACATAAATTTAATTTCTTGTAATTTTAAAAGGTGATATTTCGAAAAGTCAACTAACATAGTAGGTTCCATAGCAAAAGAGTTTTGTGTTTCAAAATTAAGACTTTCATTACTCTATGTGACTGTCTTCTAAGAACAGAAAAGGAAGAACTCAAACTTTAGACCCCAGGTGCAAGGATGTGACTTGAGAAAAAAAAATCACTCTCATCCAACACAGAGTTGCTAATGAGTCCAATCAGTTAAAGGGAATCAAGAAGAGGTCATCAAGTATGTGGACAGCCAGATGAAATATGTTTGTGGGGGCAAGGGCATTGTTGAGATAAAAGGGCATATTAAGAGAATAAAAAGAGATGTGGGGAGAAAGAATTTGGGAAGAGGAGAATAGGTAGTGGGCATTGAATATGCCTTTCTCAGTGATAGAAGGGGAAGAAAGCTATTATAAGAGCATATGTATCAGAAAGATAGATGAAGTTTGAATTTGAACATGTGTGCATAGATGAAAAGTGGCTTTCTTAAGCTGCCTTTATATAGGACAAGAAGCCTCTGGCCTGTGAAGGACACAAGCCTACTGTGAAAAATAATCTGCCTGCAAGTTCCTATTTTATTAAAACAAAAGGATCCTTGTCTAAAATGTATAGGGACCTTCAGTCAATTTCAGAAGCCAAGAAAAGGTGTCTCTCCTACATCAAATATCCACACACACACACACACACATACATATAAAAGTATATATTTATACATGTGTATATATATGTATATATGAAATGTATTATACACACAGATGTGTATGTGTCTGTTTCTACAACAATAAAATAACATGGGAAAAATATTAAAACCAGATTCTCTATGCCATGCAGGTATATGCAGGTGCAATCAGGGTAAAATTAAATGTTATTTTCTTTTTTTTAATTCAAATTTATTTATTTAACAAATTTAGTTTTCAGCATTGATTTTCACAAGAGTTTGAATTACAAATTTTCTCCCCATTTCTACCCTCCCCCCCACTCCAAGATGGCATATATTCTGGTTGCCCTGTTCCCCAGTCAGCCCTCCCCTTTATCACCCCCCTCCCCTCACATCCCCTTTTCCCTTCCTTTCTTTTAGGGCAAGATAAACTTCTGTGCCCCATTGCCTGTGTATCTTATTTTCTAGTTGCATGCAAAACTTTATTTTTTGTTTTTTAACATCTGTTTTTAAAAATTTGAGTTCCAAATTCTCTCCCCTCTTCCCTTCCCACCCACCCTCCCTAAGAAGTCAAGCAATTCAACGTAGGCCGCATGTGTATCATTATGTATAACCCTTCCACAATACTCATGTTGTGAAAGACTAACTATATTTTGCTCCTTCCTAACCTATCCCCCTTTATAGAATTTTCTCCCTTGACACTGTCTCCTTTCTAAAGTGTTTGTTTTTGATTACCTCCACCCCCATCTGCCCTCCACTCCATTATCCCCCCCCCTCTTTTTTTATTTTTATCTTCCTCCCTCTTCTTTCCTGTGGGGTAAGATACCCAATTGGGTATGTATGGTATTCCCTTCTCAGGCCAAATCTGATGAGAGCAAGGTTCACTCATTCCCCCCTCACCTGCCCTCTCCCCTCCTCCCACAGAACTGCTTCCTCTTGCTACCTTTATGCCAGATAATCCACCCCATTCTATCTCTCCCTATATCCCTCTCTCAGTATGTTCCTCTCTCACCCCTTAATTTGATTTTATTTCTTTTAGATATCTTCCCTTCATCTTCAACTCACCCTGTATCTGCTTTCTTTCTCTTATACATATATATATATATATACACACACACACATATATATACATACATACACATTCACACACACACACACACACACACATATATATATATATATATATATATATATACATAAAGATATATAAATATGCATATTCCCTTCAGCTACTTTAATACTGAGGTCTCATGAATCATACACATTCCATGTAGGAATGTAAACAAAAGAGTTCACCTTTAGTAAGTCCCTTGCAATTTTTGTTTCTTGATTACCTTTTCATGCTTCTCTTGATTCATGTGTTTGAAAGTCAAATTTTCTATTCAGTTCTGGTCTTTTCACTGAGAAAGTTTGAAATTCCTCTATTTTGTTGGAAATCCATATTTTGCCTTGGAGCATGATACTCAGTTTTGCTGGGTAGGTGATTCTAGGTTTTAATCCTAGCTCCATTGACCTCCAGAATATCGTATTCCAAGGCCTTCGATCTCTTAATCTAGAGGCAGCAAGATCTTGGGTTATTCTGATTGGGTTTCCACAATACTCAAATTGTTTCCTTCTGGCTGCTTGCAATATTTTCTCCTTGATCTGGGAGCTCTGGAATGTGGCGACAATATTCCTGGAAGATTTCTTTTCGGGATCTATTTGAGGAGGCGATTGATGGATTCCTTCAATTTCTATTTTGCCCTGTGGCTCTAGAATATCAGGGCAGTTCTCATTGATAATTTCTTGAAAGATGATATCTAGGCTCTTTTTTTGATCGTGGCTTTCAAGTAGTCCAATAATTTTTAAATTATCTCTCCTGGATCTATTTTCCAGGTCAGTGGTTTTTCCAAGGAGATATTTCACATTGTCTTCCATTTTTTCATTCCTTTGGTTCTGTTTTATAATATCTTGATTTCTCATAAAATCACTAGCTCCCACTTGCTCCAATCTAATTTTTAAAGTAGTACTTTCTTCAGTGGTCTTTTGGACCTCCTTTTCCATTTGGCTAATTCTGTCTTTCAAGGCATTCTTCTCATCATTGGCTTTTTGGAGCTCTTTTGCCATTTGAGTTAGTCTGTTTTTTAAGGTGTTGTTTTCTTCAGTGTATTTTTCAGTATTTTTTTGGTTCTCCTTTAGCAAGTCATTGACTTGTTTTTCATGGTTTTCTTGCATCCTTCTCATTTCTCTTCCCAATTTTTCCTCTACTTCTCTAACTTGCTTTTCCAAATCCTTTTTGAGCTCTTCCATGGCCTGGGACCAGTTCATGTTTTTCTAGGAGGCTTTTCGTGTAGGCTCTTGCACTTTGTTGACTTCTTTAGGCTGTATGTTTTGGTCTTCTTTGTCAGCAAAGAAAGAATGCAAAGTCTGAGACTGAATCAGAGTACGTTTTCACTGCCTGGTCATATTCCCAGCCAACCAACTTGACCCTTGAATTTTTCAGTGGGGTATGACTGCTTGTAGACTACAGAGTTCTATGTTCCACGTTTGGGGGGAGGTGCTGGCTCTGCCACACCAGCACTGCTCCTTCCCCAAGAACCCCCCACACGGACTGGGCTTAGATCTTTAGCAGGCTGTGCACTCCTGCTCTGATCTGCCACTTAATTCCTCCCACCAGGTGGGCCTGGGGCAGAAGCAACAACAGCTGTAGCTATCCCACCGCCGCTGCCCCCGGGGCTGGAAGCCGAACCATGAACTCCTTCTACTCCCGCAGCTTTTCCCCCTAACCTTCTCCACAGTCTTTGGTGTTTGTGGGTTGAGAAGCCTGGTAACTGCCGCAGCTCACTGATTCAGGGCACTAGGGCCCCTTCTGCCCAGCTCCTGGTCTCTTTGGTCCACGCCGCTCAGCCTGGGCTCTGCTCCACTCAGTTCCCAGCTCCCAGCTCCCAGCTCTGTGTGGGATAGACCTCACCCAGAGACCACTCAGGGTGTCCTGGGCTGGAGCCCTGCTTCCCTATGCTGTTTTGTGGGTTCTGCCATTCTAGAATTGGTTCAGAGCCATTTTTTATAGGTTTTTGGAGGGACGTGGTGGGGTGCTCATGCTAGTCCCTGCTTACCAGCCGCCATCTTGGCCATTTTTTTCATATTTTGAATTTCAAATTCTCTCCCTCCATCCCTCCCTCCCCTACTCTCCCTCCACAAAACAACAACAAAAAACCAAGACAAATAAAGAAAGTAAAGATAAAGTATCTCTGATCTGCATTCAGGCTCTACGACTTCTTTCCCTGGAGAAGGACAGCACCTTTCATCTTAAGTCCTACAGAATTGTCTTAGATCTTTGTATTTCTGAGAATAGACAAGTTATTCATAGTAGATCATTATACAATGTTGTGCTTACTATGTACAATGTCCTCCTGGTTCTTCTAAATTCACTCAGTGTCAAGTTTTTCTGAAATCTGCCTGCTCACCATTTCTTAAAACAACGTGATATTCCATCACAATCATACGCAACAATTTATTCAGCCATTCCCCAGTTGATGGGCACCTCTTCAATTTCCAATTCTTTGCCACCATTAAAAAAACTACTATAAATATTTTCGTACACATAGGTCCTTTTCCTTTCTGCTTTTTATATCTTTTGGGATGGATGCCTAGTAGTGGTATTGCTTGGTCAAAGGGTTTTATACTCTTACTTGGTTTTATAGCCCTTTGGGCATAGTTCCAAATTGTTCACCAGAATGACTGAATCAGTATACCACTTTACCAATAGTATTTTATTGTTTTAATTTTCCCATATCCCCCCAATACTTTTAATTTTCCTTTTCTTTCATGTTGTCAAATCTGACAGGTGTGAGGTAGTAGCTCAAACTTGTTTCGATTTGCATTTCTCTAATCCATAGTGACTTAGGACACTTCTTTCATATACCTGTAGATAGCTTTGATTACTTTGAAAACTGCCTGTTCATATCTTTTGACAATTTATTATTTGAGGAATGGGTCTGATTTCTATACATTAGACTAGACTCCATTTTCTATATATTAGACAAATGACTGATTTTTTATCAGAAAAACCATAAATTTTTTTTTCCATAGTAATTATTACCAGCTATGTCTTCACCTACATCCCATTTTGACCAATTTGCCCTGCTATCATTCTCTTTTTAACCTGTCCATTCTCAAAAGTGCTTTGATTCTGAGTTTTACCTTACATACACTGCCTTCCCTTCTATCAGCTCCCACCTCCTGGACCCATCCCCTCCTCTTCTGACTTTCCTATATGGTAAGATAGCTTTCCACACCCTACTAAATGCATATGATATTCCTTCTTAGAGCCAATTCTGATGAGAGTAATATTCATGTGTTCCCTTCTCCACTTCACCCATTTTCCCCTCCACTGTAAAATCTCCTTGGGCCTCTTTTATGTCAGAAATTTTTTTCATTCTACCTCTCCCTTTCCCTTTCTCCCAGTGCATTTTTCTTTTTCATCCCTTAATTTTATTTATTTTTACATAATCACATCATCATGTTCCACTCACATTTCTGTTTTCTGTCTATGTATACTCCTTCTAATTGCCTAATAGTGAAAAAGATTTTTAGAAGTTATAAATATAGTTTTTTTTTTCATGTGGCAATATACACAGCTTTACCTTTTCTAATCCCTTATGGTTTAAATTTCCTGTTTACCTTTTTTATGCTTCTTTTGCATTTTGCATTTGAAAGTCAAATTTTCTATGCAGCTCTAGTCTTTTCATTAGGTGTGCTTGAAAGACATCTATTTCAGGGTGGAGCCAAGATGGCAGCTGGAAAGTAGGGACTTGCCTGAGCTCCCTGCCAAGTCCCTCCAAAAACCTATAAAAAATGTCTGTGAACAAATTCTAGAATTGCAGAACCCACAAAATAGCAGAAGGAAGCAGGGCTCCAGCCCAGGACAGCTTGGATGGTCGCTGGGTGAGGTCTATCATGAATGGAGCTGGGACCAGAAGGGGAGTGAAGCACAGCATGAGCCACGAGGGCCAACCATACCAGGAGCCTGGTGGAACAGGCCCTAGCACCCTGAATCAGTGAGCTCTGGCAGTTACCAGGCTTCTCAACCCACAAACACCAAAGACAACAGAGAAGGTTAGTGGGAAAAGCTGCAGGGACAGAGTGAAAGGAGTTCGGGGTTCGACTACCACCCCGGAGGCAGGGGAGGTGGTGCAGCTACAGAGCTATAGCTGCAGTTGCTTCGGGCCTTAGGCCCAAATGGTGGGAGGAATTAAGTGGCAGATCAGAGCAGGAGTGCAGAGGCTGCTTAAGATCTGAGTCCAGTCCAGGTTGGTTGTTCTTGCGGAAGGAAGAGTGCTGGTGTGGCAGAGCTGGCTGTATAGAAATAGCTCTGAAAACAACAGTGCAGCCTGTCAAGCTTGGGACAAAGCATTCTTTACTCTATAAGCAGTCATACCCCTCTGAAAAACTCAAGGGTCAAGTAAGTTGGCTGAGAACATGGCCAGGCAGTGAAAACGTACTCTGATTCAGTCTCAGACTTTGGAATCTTTCTTTGGTGACAAAGAAGACCAAAACATACAGCCAGAAGAAGTCAACAAAGTCAAAAAGCCTACAACAAAAGCCTCCAAGAAAAACATGAACTGGTCTCAGGCCATGGAAGAGCTCAAAAAGGATTTGAAAAAGCAAGTTAGAGAAGTAGAGGAAAAATTGGGAAGAGAAATGAGAAGGATGCAAGAAAACCATGAAAAACAAGTCAATGACTCGCTAAAGGAGACCCCAAAAATACTGAAAAATATACTGAAGAAAACAACACCTTAAAAAACAGACTAACTCAAATGGCAAAAGAGCTCCAAAAAGCCAAAGATGAGAAGAATGCCTTGAAAGACAGAATTAGCCAAATGGAAAAGGAGGTCCAAAAGACCACTGAAGAAAATACTACCTTAAAAATTAGACTGGAGCAAGTAGAAGTGACTTTAGGAAAAATCAAGACATTAAAAAGCAGAACCAAAGGAATGAGAAAGTGGAAGACAATGTGAAATATCTCCTTGGAAAAACCACTGACCTGGAAAATAGATCCAGGAGAGATAATTTAAAAATTATTGGACTACCTGAAAGCCACAATCAAAAAAAGAGCCTAGATATCATCTTTCAGGAAATTATCAAGGAGAACTGCCCTGATATTCTAGAGCTTGAGGGTAAAATAGAAATTGAAAGAATCCACTGATTGCCTCTTCAAATACATCCCAAAAAGAAAACTCCTAGGATTATTGTCACCAAATTCTGGAGCTCCCAGATCAAGGAGAAAATACTGCAAGCAGCCAGAAGGAAACAATTTGAATATTGTGCAAACACAATCAGAATAACGAAAGATCCAGCAGGTCCTACAATAAGTGATGGAGTGCTTGGAATAAGGTATTCCAGAGGTCAAAGGATCTAGGATTAACACCAAGAATCACCTACCCAGCAAAACTGAGTATCATGCTCTAAGGTAAAATATGGATTTTTAATAAAATAGAGGACTTTCAAGCTTTCTCAGTAAAAAGACCAGAGCTGAATAGAAAATTTGACTTTCAAACCCAAGAATGAAGAGAAGCATGAAAAGGTAAACAAGAAAAAGAAATCACAAGGGACTTACTAAAGTTGAACTGTTTTGTTTACATTCCTACTTGGAAAGATGATGTGTATGATTCATGAGACCTCAGTATTAGGGTGACTGAAGTGAATATGCGTATGAATATGAATATATATATATATATATACACATACAGACATACATACACATACATATGTATATATGTATATATATATATGTGTGTATGTATATGGGTATATATATGTATGTGTGTGTATATGTATGTGTGTATACATATATACATGTGTGTATACATATACATATGTGTGTGTGTGTGTGTGTGTGTGTGTGTGTGTGTAGACAGAAGGCACAGGGTGAGTTGAATATGAAGGGATGATATGATACCTAAAAAAGTAAAATCATATTAAGGGAAAAAAAGGAAGTCATTTATTTCATTTAATTTCCTTTTTTTCCTGTGAAGGATTATACTCATTTTTGCTTAGGTGATTCTTGTTTGTAATCCTAGATCTTTTGCCTTCCTTAATATCGCATAAAAAGCCCTCCAATCTTTTAATATGGAACCTGCTAAATCTTGTTTCATCTTGATTTTGGCTGTATGATATAATTGTTTCTTTTAGGCTGCATCCAGTATTTCTCCATGATATGGGAGGTTTGGAATTTGGTTATAATATTCCTGGGAGTTTTTGTTTTGGGATCTCATTCAGGAGGTGATCAGTGGATTCTTTCTATGCCTATTTTGCCATCAGGTTCTAGAATATCAGGGGAGTTTTCCTTTATAATTTCTTGAAAGATGATGTCTAGTCTCTTTTTTTTAAATCATGGTTTTCCAGGAGTCCAATAAATCCTTTTATTTTTAGTTTTCAACATTCACTTTTATAAGATTTTGAGTTCCAAATTTTCCCTCTGTAAATCCAATCACAGCAACACACCTGAAGACTGCTGCTGTGTATGATTTTAAGAATCTAATCACATAGTATAATGAACTCTCTATTTATTCAGAACTAAACATTATTCAGAAAACTAAAGCATAACATTCACAACTTCACATAACAAGTTATTACCAAGGTGGCCACATAGTCTTAAACAAAACACATCATTCACTATATCTTATAGCATTCCTCAGAATACTCACATTTCATTGAATCTCCAAAATACTTGTTCATACAAGCAGGGGGTCCCAGATCAGGGACTTCCCTACTATAACGTATCATCCTTAAGGGGAAGCATAAAATACAAACACCACCCATCCCTAGGTTACAGCAAGTTATAATCTCTTCAGTCAATACAAAATGTCCAAGTAAAGTCCTCTTTTATCTTAACTGGAGGCTGACTTCTAAACCCCATGGTTCCTCCTCCATGGGCCAACCACTCCCAGCTCTTGCTTGGATTCACATACAGTTAGCTCTCTGCTCCTGCTCCTTGCTCAGCTCATGGGGATTGCTCCACTCCAGCTCTTCTTGCTCCTGCCTGACAGCAACCTTTCTTTATCCGGGAAAACAAAACTTAATAGGCTACAACCATATTTACACAGGTTACTAGCACCATCATCTCAATTCACTCATAAAGACCAACAAACAGGGTTTCTGTTTGATAAATTAACAGACAAACAGACAGGACTTCTGCCTGAGAAAGTAACGCAGATCAACAGACAGGACTTCTATCTGACAAATTAACACAGACCAATAGACAGGGCACCTAACATCAAAAACAGTCTTTATATTAGACTTCCCCACAAGCAAATTCCCCTAGCCTGCTCACACTTGCTTCTCTCTCCCAGCTCTGCTTCTCTCTCTACCCACATCTCTTCCTCCGAGCAATATATACTGTTTCCAATCAAAGACTATTGATTCAATCAAAGGCAAGACTCAATCAAAACCACTTGATTGGCTTAGTGCTGAGAAGTCTAAATGAAAAAAAAAACAGCAAAAAATCCCACTTTGCTTGCCATTACATCCTTCTCCTTCCCCTCCCCCTCCTTTCCCCCTTCATTTGGATGGCATGCAATCTGATATAGGCTATATATGTACAATCATATTAAACACATTTCCACATTTGTCATGTCAAAGAAGAATCAGAGAGCAAAGGGAAAACCACGAGAAAAGAAAGCAACAACCACAATGACAAAAAGAGAAAATAATATGCTTTGATTTGCATTCAGAACCAATAGTTCTTTTTCTGGATGTGCATAGCATTTTGCACCATTAGTCTTTTGGAATTGTCTTAGGTCACTGCATTACTGAGAAGAACTAAATCTAACAAAGTCAGTCATTGAACATTGTTACTGTTAACTATTTACAATGTCCTCCTTGTTCTGTTCACCTCACTCAGCATCAGTTCATGCAAGTCTTTCCAGCTTTTTCTGAAGTCAGCCTGTCCACCATTTCTTATGGAACAATAGTATTCCATAACATTCATATACCACAACATAGTCAGCCATTTTCCAACTGATGGGCATCCTCTCAATTTCTCATTCTTGGCCACCACAAAAAGAGCTGCTATAAATAATTTTGTACATGTGGGTTCTTTCCCCTTTTTCATGATCTCTTTGGGATTAAGACCTGGTAGTGGTATTGCTATATCAAAGGGTATGCACAGTTTTATAGCCCTTTAGGCATAATTCCAAATTGCTCTCCAGAATGTTTATATCAGTTCACAACTTCACCAAATAACTTCACTAACAATTAGTGTTCCAATTGTCCCATATCTTCTCCAACATATATACTTTTTTTGTTTTGTCATGTTAGCCAAACTAATAGACATGATATGGTACCCCAGATTTGTTTTAATTTGTATTTCTTTAATCAATAGTGGTTTAGGGCATTTTTTCATATGATTATAAATAGCTTTAATTTCTTTGTCTGAAAACTGCCTGTTCATATCCTTTGACCATTTATCAAATGGATAATGATTTATATTCTAATAAATTTGACTCAGTTCTCCATATATTTTAGAAATAAGGGCTTTATCAGACATTGGTTGTAAAAAAATGTTTCCCAGATTTTTGTATTCCTTCTAATCTTGGTTGCATTGGCTTTGTTTATGCAAAACCATTTTAATTTAATGTAATAAAAATTATCAATTTTGCATTTTATACTGTTTTCTATCTCTCCTTGGTCATATATTCTTCCCTTCTCCATAGATCTGACAGGTAAACTATTCCTTGTTCTCCTAATTTGCTTATAGCATCACCCTTCACGTCTAGATTGTGTACCCATTTTTAGTCCAATAATTCTTAAATTATATCTCCTAGATGTATTTTCCAGGTCAGTTTTTTTTTTCAAAGTGATATTTTACATTTTCATCTAATTTTTTCATTCTTTTGATTTTGTTTGATGGTTATATCTCATAAAGTCATTAGCTTTAACTTGCCCTATTGGAACTTTTAAGGATTTATTTTCTTCAGTGAGATTTTGTATGTTCTCTTCCATTTGACCAACTCCATATTTTAACTTCTTCCCATCGGTGAATTTTCGTTGTTCTTTTTCAATTTGGCCAATTATGATTTTCGAGGCATTCTTCTCTTCAATGGGTTTTTGGCTCATTTATCATTTGGCCTATTCTGTTTTATAAGGTGTTTTTGTCTTCAGTATTTTTTTGGGGGGTGTATGCCTCCTTTACCAAGCTGTTGACTACTTTTTAATGATTTTCTTGCATCACTCTATTTGCTCTTCCAAATTTTTCCTGTACTTCTCTTACTTGATTTTAAAGGCCTTTTGAGCTCTTCTGTAGCCTGAGTTCAATTCAATTTTCCTTCAAGACCTTTGATGGGGGAATTTGGACTTCGTTTTCTTCAGAGTGTGTGTTTTGAACTTCCTTGTCACCATAGTACCTTCCTTTGTTCAGAATTTTTTTCTGTTTTTTGTTCATTTTCCAGTCTATTTCTTGACTTATAACTATATGCTAAAATGGGGTTCTGCTTCCAGGGTGGAGGATGCACTGTTCATACCTTCAGGTTTTTTTTTTGTTCAGCTGTTTTCAGAGGTGATTCTGGGGACCTGTAAGTTTTTGACTCTTCCAAGGTGGTATGATCTAGTAAGAGGTATGTTTACTACTCTCCTGTACTACACATTGGTTTGCAAATGATCATAAGCATTCTTTTCAACTGTGGACCTGTGAGCAGAGTTCCTGCTCCCCTAGGACCACAAGCTTTACTGTGCTAGTGCTCTTTCTCACACTGGGACAAAGATTCAGGACTGTGACCCAGATGCAAGTATAGGCAATACAACAGAGTCCTGCCCCTGGTGCCAGCAAATGGATACCTATAAATGTCCTTCTGACATGTTTTATAATCTCCTTATTGTCTGTAGGCTGAGAGATCTGGAAACCACCACTGTTTCCATTGATACAGTTGCCCTGAGACCTGCTCCTGGTTTGTTGGGGCCCAACCTGCACAAGGCAGCCTGTGTTGGACTGTGCTCCTCTCTCCTCCTGGTGTAACAGACCTTTCCTGCTGACCATGTAAGTTATATGGGGCTGGAAAATTGTTTCACTCCATCTTTTGTGGGTTTTGCCACTTTAGAATATGTTTATAGTCATTATTTAAAGGTATTTGGAGGGGCTTGGGGGAGAGTTCAGGTAAGTTCCTGCCTTCACTCCTCCATCTAGGCTCCACCTTCCCCAAATGCTTTTCGTGTAACTGCCCTCTACTTCCTACATGGCTTTGCTCATTCTATAAATGAGATAATTGCCTTAGGATATTTTTAATTGAATGACTTAGAGGAGAAAAAAAAAATGAATGACCCTGTCTTGACACCTTCGTTACTGTGATATTTAAGATGTTTCAATATATTAAAAAATAAATATTACTCTAAAAAGTTACATTTGATAGTCAGTCATAATAAAATGTCTTTAAAATTTATCATAATGAAACATTTAAATGAACAACATAATTATAATAAATGCTTTTTAAAAATAATACAAAATGTAATCCATTAAAAGTTGCATGCAAATGTTTTAAGGTAACCACAATAAGCAAAATTCATTACCAAAAAATAAGAGTCCTTAGATACAATGATAACCTCCACAGGTGATTCAGGGCATTTTTTATTTTTAGGCATGGTTATCATGCTTTCCTCCTCTGACCCTCTCTTTAATCTTATCAGTCTCATAACTATCATCATCATTGATACTCACACAAAAGCAATCTTTTATAATGAAGAGAAGTTCTCTGACGTATGCTAGCTTTATGAACAAGGACTCCAATGACTAGTCTTTCAGTCTCTCTTTGCCAATCCCAGACAAGTCTCTAAAAATGTGAGTTACAGATAAGTAATTGATTTGCATCAGTGGAAATGTGGTTGTTTTCATACCAATAATCCTCCACCTTGATGGAATCGATGCTTACACACACACACACACATACATACATATGAGTATGATTATCCTTATTTTACAGATTTAGAAACTGAAGCTGAGAGGCTGACTTGCCTATGGCTAAACAGTTAAGTGTCACAAGTGAGATTTGAAGCCAGGTGTTTTGACCCCAGTTTCAGCTCTCTATCAACTAGCGACATAGCCCAGCAATTTCTGACAGTGCTCATCATCTATTCTTTACAAGGTGGCCAATGGAGTTTGCTCCTCGATGGCTCCATCACCAAAGGAAATTATGTCAGTGCCTTGGTAGGGTACAGAAAAACTCACAGCTCTGAGGAGATGGTAAAGCAGGAGACAGCCTGCCACCTGCAACTGCAAAATCTCAGAACAGCTCAGCACAGTCCCTTGATTAGTTTCTCAAGTGAGATGTGCAAACTTGGGATTTTTCTCTGGGGCAGGGAGCAGCAGGCACGGCCTTAATTGGGTCTGGGTAGTTTGAGCAAAAAGGAAAAAAAAGACCATCTCTAAAGAGGGGTCTGATAATTAGCCTCTGCTACTACAGAGTTCTGTAATTCTATGCTGATCTCACACTCAGGCAAGTGGAAGGTGTGTCTTCTACAAGTTGTCTTAAACTTGGGAGATGATAACAGTCTTTTTTAAAGACCCCTAAAGTATATTACCTAAAGGAAAGAAGGGTTTGTAGATGATCTGAATTCCTGGACAAAAGTATGGATTTCCTGAACATTACCTCAAAAATAACTTTGAACATTTTAGGAAAGGATTGTGTCACTGAAGCAGTATTAAAAATTTTGGCCCTTCTTGTTTATAGAAACTTCATGGAACCTACGAAATTAATCTTCCATTTTTAAAGAAATTAGAATAATTGTTAAGGAAGACATACAGGGAAATAAAATAAGAAATCTCATCAGGACAGGAATACCTTATTCTTCCTGGTAATTGTTTTTAGAGACAACACAGGCTTCTTATTAGCCTCTGAGTCTGCTAATTAGCAATATAATTTGTACATGATATTTAATCCCTTAATGTAGCTTTCTCTTCCATTCATTGTGATTTGAGGAAATCTGGGTGAAGTTTTGAAACCTTGAGTAACTTCTATCATTTTGTGATATTTGGGCAGAAAATGTGGAGTTTCTAATGGATTAGAAAGGGAAAAAAGGGCAAGAAAATGTCCTTAGTCAACAGGCAGTGAATTATCAATGTAAGGCAAAAGAGGGAAGAAAAGAATGAGTGATTTTGGTTATAGACTTGACTGGTGGACTAGTGCATAATTATGGGAGCTGTTTCCAATTGTGAAAATAATTGGTGTGTGCAGCATGGTGATCTGCTCTAATAAATGGATCCTCTCGCTTTGTAGGAGAAGGATAGTAGAATGACAGTATAATTTAGCAGAGAGTGCTGGAGGTGGACACCATTAGCTGCAGCATTTCTGATGACATATTGTACTTGCAAAGAGTGCTCATCCTTCAACAAGCAGTGCAAAAAGGTAAATGGAGTAGTAACTTGTGGTGTCTCAGGTCCAACTAATCTAATTAATTCGTCAGCACTCCAGTGTTTGCATATCTCTACAAAGGGCTCCCTAGGGAGCTAAAAGGGCAGAGGATCTACAGTAATAGGCCCAAGAGCAGAAAAACTAGGGTCTAACCACAAGCCCATTTCACTGGAAGGAAGCAAATTTTATCACTTCCTCACAAAGAGTTAAAAGAAAATTGCATGATATAGGTAGTATTTAAGCAGTTAGTCCAGCCCACAATGCAATATGTGGCAGAATCCCATGCAGGGGGAAAATGGAAAAGAGACTGGAGTTATTGTCATCCTCAGTATTATATCTTAATCACTCTCCACTCCCTCCTAAAATGTGACCACACTAGGCTGAAAACAGAAACATAGAATTAGACTTAGAAGCAACATTAGAATGTGTGTGTGTGTGTGTGTCTGTGTGTCTGTGTGTGTGTATAGTCAAGTATTTGTATTCTCATCCAATTACAGATGAATAACTAAGATCCAGAGAATTTAAGTTACTTGATAAAAGCCACACATGTAGGAAGCAACAGAGTCACCATGTGAACCAAGATCTTTTGGCTCCAAATTCTGTATACTTTGATTTGCAGCATGAATTGAGGAGACCTCCAGGCAGTTTATTTCACAACAGACCTCATAAAGTACCATGAATGGGTGGGATCATCATGTTGGAGGGTGCATTCTCTTGGCACTTCTGAACTGGAATCTTGAAAATAAGCTTAAGTGGAGTGATTGGGCCCTAGAGAAATTGACCCACACTCCCCTAGTAGGACCTGAAGTTTTCTTGTAATGAAAAGTTATAAAGATTAATGCAATTGTTATGTCAGCTGCTTAGGGCAGTATAGTCTGTATTGGAGAGATACAAGAAAATCTTTCCTCAAGGTTTGAATCTATTTGAGGCATTGAATTAAGATCAAGAGGGACTTGGTGAATGTAAAAATCTGAGAAGCATCATGGACATCAATGCAAAGAACGTAAGTGCCAGAAGAACTGGGATCGAATCCCATATTTGGCAATTAACTAATGGTGGTCTAGACCAAAACATATAACTACTTAGGTATGTTGATTTTGCTGTGAGCAAAGAGATTATTTCCAAAAGAATTTGCGAAATCCAGAGGCAGTCCTTCTCAATTTTTGGATTTGCTAATCATTACTTAGTTTTTCTGAACATTCAGCCTACATCTGTTTCTCTTCCAATACCATCTGTTGTTCTGAGTTCCACCAACTGAGGATGATAAGCAAAGTAAATCTAAATTATCCTTGATATCTTCAGGTATTGAAGACTGCTATCATTTACCTTCTAAGTCTTCTTTTTTTCAAATTAAGCAGTATCAATTTTTCTCACACATCCTCACATGCCATAATTTCCAGTCTTCTCACTGTATCATTTCCTTCCTTCTGAATGGTTTCTACGCTGTCTACAAAATACAGGGTTGTGCTTATAAATGTTTAACAACTGGCTCTTTGAAAATGCAAGACACTTTTTTTAGGTTTAGTCTTCATTCTTAACACTTTCTCCATGTTTTCTTAAGTTTAGACAACAAATAAAACTATAAATCAAACTCTGATTTGTCACATTTGCCAATTTCTGAGGTCTCAATGCTCACACTGAAAATTTAACAAATGGCTCTCACTGGCTGATATGAGCTGACTCCAATATACTTGTATGATTTCTTCTTGAAATGTGACACCTAGACACAGTACTTCAACTGTGGTCTGATGAGAACAGAGCAGAAAAGAACTATAGTCTTCTCCATCCTGCATGCAATGACTGCTAAAGCCATGCAAGATGGCGTTTGCCTTTTTGTTTCACATGCTTCAGTGTTATTCTCTAGTCATACTGCTACCATAATGAAGATTTGGAGTTGACTTTCTGAACCATAGTGTGGAAATTTAGTTATATTTGTTACATTTGATATGTAGCCCATGAGAGGTAACATGGTATTATGGAAAGAATGTCACTCTGAGAGCCAAAAATGTCTGTGTTCAAGTCCTATGTCTGACATACACTGAGTGTGTGGCCCCATGTAAGTTATTTGAAGTCTGAATATTGTAGACAATCCTGTCAAGACTTTAAGTTGCAGAGAAGGTGCTGGCTTGCATCTACGGAAGGAATTTTCTCATCCAGATATTCTCTATATGTTTTGTGTCAAACTGACATAGAAATGGGGCCAAAAAAATTGTACTTAAGGATACCTGGGGTGGTGGGGGGAAACATATATTGACTTAGAAAATCACTATTAACATTGTCTATGTTCTATTGTATTATTATTTATTTTGTTAAATATTTTCCAATTATATTTTAATTTGGTTCTGGATGCACACACATACACACACACACACACACACACACACACACACACACACACACACACACATATATATATATATATATATATATATATATATATATATATATATATATATATACATCTAATTCAGATATAATTAACAGAGGGAAGGCACTAGAAATAAGAGGGTCTGGGGAAGGCTTCCACACTTTCAAGAGATGGCTGGGGTAAAATCAGTAGCCAAGGTACTATTAGCAGGAACCTTTCCCCTATGACCAGCAGAAACCTCTTTACTTTTGTTCCCTCAGAGTCTGGTCTCCAAAGGTCCTGAGCTGGGTGTTTTCAGGAACAGGTGCCAAGCTTTTTAAGAAGAGCATGGTGATCACCACAAGGTAATGATACTAAATTTAGCATTTTCTTTCTTCCCATGTTGGTATTTTAAGAAATATGACTAATTTGCCAAATAAAGATCAATTCCTCCACTTCTTTCACTTTCCCTCCGAGAAGGAGAACAACTGAAACTTTTATAGACATAGGTACTACTTGCCAATACTATTGGCCAAAATAAATAAATAATGTATAAAAATAACACAAAAGCTTGCCCTCAAACATTCAGTACAAAACTTTCCTTGCCCTCAATAATTTCCTCAAGCCATATTCTTGGTATTTTGGAGATAAATTTTAGGGCTAACTCCTGTGACTAAATGCTCTGATAAATTGATTATTACTGATTCATTCATTTATTTTACTCTGAGGTGTCTGTCCCTGAGATTTCTTCAGCAAGATTTAACTTATTTAGCATGAAGTTATTATTACTTTTTACTTAAGGTAGAATGAGATTTAATAAGGTATCTTTAATTGGTTATGATCAGCCATTTTAGGCATACTTCTAAAGTTAGATCCCTATGGATTCAGATTTGATGTTGGGATGAAATGAAGCACTCATGAGTCATTGAGCAATGGAGATTTAACGTGCTGAAACAGAGCAAGGACATTCAGCAAGGATAGAGTGGTACTTATCTTCAGCTCCTTATAGAAATACATCTGGTCGTTAAGTTAGCAAGATATGGAAACTTGCATGGTCTTAGCGACCTTCTATGGCTGATAGGCACTGCATTATATGCCCAGGTCTAGAGATTGTATCAAGGAAGCTCTAGCCAACAGGATTGCATAAAAGGTAGAAGTCAGAATAATTGTGCCAGGAAAATTCTAGGCTTATCATCCTATCACCTACAAGCATTCTTGCCAAGGCACCATACAGAATTAAAAATAAAGTCTATCTACAAGGAAATTATATTACTGGTCTTACTTGTTGCTGATATCTAATTATCTTCCAATAGTTTCTCGGTCCGTTGATTCTCTCTTGAAAGTCCATTTTATTTTGAATCTATCATTGTCTCTCCACATGTGTCAGTTCACTTGAAAGTTTGGCTGCATTGGGAGAAAAATATATTTGTTACCGATCTCAACTTTGACAGTATAGAAGCACCTCAATTGTCATATCCATAATCAGATAGTGAAATGAATTGCCAACCTAAGTACAACTGCAATGCACTACCTTTCTAATTTAGGTATTTTTTTTAAAGAGGAGAAAAAACATATGTATGTATATAAACATAAAGAAAAGTAGTTTAGAGAAACAAACATTTTTTTGACCTGAGGGAACACAGCCCTTCAGATAAAACTATTAAAAGTACCTGTTGTAAAACAATTCAGAGGCAAAAGCACTTACTGATGTTAGAGATGGCTGCAGTGTATTGTTTTCTAGCAGCTAATTTGAATAAGATGATTTTCAGAATTTAGTCCTTAGGAAACTGCATCAACGAACTGATTTGGGACTATGAGACTAATGCATAATAACTATTTATTTTGTATTTAATAAAAATGTGGATTTAGGCTTTCTCTTTACATGGTGTAGGTGAGTCACTTTGCACCAAGAAAACCATTTTGAAGCAGGAAATGTAAATAAGAAAAGCCTCCAACAGGAGAGAAAAAAAAAACATAGAGGCCAGAATAGGTATAACAAAGACTGAATGTAGGAAATGAGAACAAGTGAACCTATAACTGCCAGCTAGGTGATGCAATAGATAGAGATATTCTCTCAGGAAGACCTGAGTTCAAATCTAGACTCAGATACTTACTAGCTATGTGACCCTGAGAGAGTCACTTATCACTTAAACTCTGTTTCTGTTTCTCCAACTTGCATAATGGAGATAATAAGACCTCCTAGTTTGTTAGGGTTGCTTGAAGATTAAATAAGATATTATTTATTAACCTCTTGGCATAATGTAGGTGCTTATTTTTTTTCCTTCTTTCCTTCTTTCCTTCCTTTCTTTTACTGCCTTCCCTTAGCCCCAGGCCCTAGTTATCTGAAGTGTGAAAGGGAAAGACAGGTTTTACTGCCACATGCTGAATGGAAGAAAGCTATGATTCTGGAAACTGTTTAAAAGAAAAAAGAATCCTCTGAGTTTGAAAAACTGTCAGGCCTTGTCTTTCTTGTTCTGTAGTATCATCTACAGCTTGAGAGAGTGGAAAGCCTTGAGCTCTTAAACTGGGTGCAGGTACTTCTATCTATTTACCTATCTACCCGTATGTATGTGTGTGTGTATACACACACACACACACACACACACACACACACACACACACAAACATATATATATATATATATATATATATATATATATATATATATATATATATATGTAACACATAACAAAATAGTTATATATTTTATATAGAGAGATTAATCCTTACCGATCAATCTATGTATGGGTATATTACATATATACACGTATATATTGAATTTTTTCATTTTAATTAGTTTCTTTTGTAATATTATATATTTTATTTTCTACATTCAAAAATATTATGCCAAAGTACAATTCCTGTGCTTCACCAAACTGCCAAAGGGGTCCATGACATAGACAAGAATAAGGAGGCTAAAATTCATGGCCCTCTATAAGTCTTTCTGGCAAAGAAAAAAAATTCATAATTCAGAGAGCAGATCTACATATTTTTTCAGATTCCAGGCTTAAGGCAATTGCTCATCTTTTAAACAACAAAATACTGCTATTTCTTGGGAGAAAAAAAAACATTGTTTTTTTATTGTTTTTTCTTTTTTCTTTTTTGGAGGGGGGAAGGCAGGGCAATTGGGATTAAGTGACTTGCCCAAGGTCACACAGCTAGTAAGTATATCAAGTGTCTGAGGCCGGATTTGAACTCAGGTCCTCCTGACTCCAGGCCAGTGCTCTACTCACTGTGCCACCTAGCTGCCCCATTTTTATTGTTTTTTTTAAATACATTCTTTTCAATTTCAAATTCATTCCTTCCCTCTACCTCCTCCCTCACCTATTGAGAATATAAGAAATATGATAGCCATTATAAATATGAAGTCATGCAAAATATTTCCACATTTGCCACATTGTGGAACACCACCGCCACCACCACCAACAACAACATCAAAAACAAAATCCCAGCAAAATAAATAAAGGAAAAAATTGCTTCAGTCTGTACTCAGAGTCTGTAAGTTCTCTCTTTGGAGGTGGATAGAATTTTTCTTCATGAGTTCTTTGGAACTGTCACAAATCATTGTATTGATCAGAGCAGCTAAGTCTTCCACAGTTTTTTTTTTATCATTACATTATCACTGTTACTGTGTACAATATTATCCTGGTTTTACTTCACTTTGAATCAGTTCACATTAGATTTCTCATGTTTTTTTTTTTTTTCCTGAAATCATCCCCTTCATCAATACAGTAGTATTTCACCACAATCATACATCACAACTTGTTTAGACATTCCACCATTGATGAGCATCCCTTCAACTTCATATTCTTTGCTACCACAAAAAGAATTGTTGTAAATACTTTTCCACAAAGAAGTCAGTTTTTCTTATTTCATACAAATACAGAGGGGATGCAAAATTTCATAACCCTTTTGGCATAGTTGCAAATTGTTCTCTGGAATGATTGGATTAGTTCACAACTCCACCAAAAGTGCATTAAAGCCCCTATTTTTCTATATTCCATCCAACATTTGTAATTTTCATTTTCTGTTATGTTAGACAATCTGATATATGTAAGATAGCATGCCAAAGTTGTTTTAATTTGTATTTTTCTAATCGGTGGTTATTTGGAGCATTTTTTCTGTATGACTATTGAGAACTTTTATTTCTTCTTCTGAAAGCTACCTATTCATGTTTTTTGATAATTTATCAATTAGGAACTGGCCCTTATTTTTATATATTTGACTCAGTTCCCTATATATTTGAGAAATGAGGTCTTTGTCGGAGAAAATTGGTATAATTTCTACCCCCCCTTTCCTGCTTTCCTTCTAATTTTATCTATGGTGACTTTGTTTATGCAGAGCCTTTTTAATTTAAAGTAAACATTGTTTTTTCATAATCTCATGATTCTATTTCTTAAGAAGCTTCATACTAGCAGTGAAACAGCTTTGTCCAGCAAGAAAATGGAGAGGTCCAGAAGATAAACCATCATCCCTGTGAATGATATCTCGTGTGTACTCTCGCCTAAAGAGACCAAGGATATCAAGGCCTAAAATTGAGTGTCATAAGTTACCCCAGGCATCTAGGTTCATGCACTTGTTTGCTTTAATACTATAGTATTCTGTTTGTTCACTTTAATACGTTACCCTCAAAATTCACACATAATGTGTGCATTGGTAGAATGGTGTTACCCAGGTTTATGAGTGTGTCATGAGTCTTTGATTTTTCTTTTTTTTGCCTTCTATAATTACTTCTTCATTTAAAAAAAAACATTCTTGTTTTGATATGTTTTGTTAATAAATCTTTTATGTTTAAAAGTTAATGGTGTCATTGTGACATACGTACATATATATGTATATACATATACATATATATGAAGCATATCAGTAAAGGCTTAGGAGTTATAATTGCACATATAAATGTATATTTCCCACGTACCAAGGTTACCATTAGGATTTAAGAGTCATTTGTAGTTGTGTGGATTCCATAGTATAGCAGTAAGGCAAAATTCATGACCCCGTAGAGGGCCATGGACATGCCTGAGTGGTTCAGAATCAAGAAGTATAAGGAATTCTTTAGGTAGAAGGCAGAGGAATTACAACATTTATTTAGACCCCAGAGGATCAGATTCAAGGATCAATGCCCCTAATTTAATATTGCAGCAATAATATTCCAAAACTGATAAGCCCACCTTACTATAGAAACAAGGAAATTATAACAAAATATTATAGCAAGAAAACAAGCCATACTTGTCATTTCCCCTTGCTGCTAAGGCTTTCCTATAAAAGATGGTTCAGGAATCCTAACTCTCTCCTCAGCACTCCCTCCTGCAGTTCTGCTGACTCAGAGTTCCCTGATCTCCAAAACTCTATCTCACTCAACAGTCTCTGCTCTGTACTGTCTTTCTCTCTTGATGCTGGCTCTCTGCTTCTGAGTCCTGCCACTCTCTGCTCCACTGCTCCCAGTTCTGGGCTCTCTTTTTATACAATCCAAGCCAGCATCTGGTTGACTAGAACTCAGAGCACAAGCCATTGGCTCTGGTCTTAGCAACTTCCCTTAGGGCCCTGAGGTCTTCATGCCTCTGACAAACTAGCAAACTAGTTGCTAACTACCCTGGTGCCTCACACCTAGTTAGTGAAAGAATGTGGGCCTATCCCTAATCAGGCCTCCCTTTGTTGGCCCCACCTGAAGCCTATTCAATGGGCTGGAAAGATCTGTCACTTATTGATTGGCTTTCACATACCCACCTTTATCTCTGGTAACATTCTTCACCATCTCTGCTTCCTTACCTCCCATTTGCTAGTTTGAGTTCAGATTGTGCTGAGAGCCACAATCTAGACAGAAATAAGGTTGGTTTGAGTGAACAGCGGCTTTTTTGCCTTTAGTGTAACTTTTGAGTTTTTTTTTTCTCTCTAAGCAGTTAAATGGCATAGTAGACAATGTGCTGGACTTGAAGTCAGAAAGATCAGAGTCCAAATTGTACCTTAAACACTTGTTATCTGTATGTTCCTAGGCAAGTCACTTCTCTGAGACTTAATTCTCTCATTTGTAAAATTAGGATAACATTACCTACTTTAGAAGACTTTAATGAGAATCAAATAAAATAGAAAATATAAAGCATTTTAAAAATCTTTAAATATTGTATAAATATCAGTTATTATTATTTTAACATTGCTTGTGTGAAGTGAACCCACTGGAATCATTCAAACACCATCCTGTTTTCTTTTAATTTTTCCAGTGTTTAATATTTCCATCACAACTCTAACTCTAGCTGTTTTAAACCCACTACTTAAACCTAACTCACACTTTAATCACTCTGACTGATGTCCTTTTTTTAGGGAAACTCTATGATTGGGAAAGAGATTAGAAACATTAGAACATTTCCTTCAAATTCAGTTGGAAAGATAATAAGAACACTAGTTGATGTCCTTTACACAATTTAAAAAGAAGATCCTTAATAATTGAAAAAGAAATGTTAGTTAAGGGATTTTGTTTTCTCAATAAAAAGGCAAAAGGTGGAGGATCTAAATGCAAAAACTATTTCTATAGATTTGGAAGAAAGAGAGGGTAGTGATGCTCAGAAGCCGCAGTATCATGCAGCTTCAGAAAGGATGAAGAAAATAAGAGGAAAATACCAGCCCTGGAAGGATATACCTGACTGTTAACATCAAGTCTTAGGTGAATTACATTTATTTGATTATTCTTAGGGAATGAAAGACACCCCCATGCATGGGAATAAAGGTATTTAATGGCAGTTTTAATGTCTTTTTCTGATGGATATCACAACAGAGTGCTATAACATGGCTCTTGTTTTGGAGCCATGGAAGAATCATAGTATTAAAGAGTTTTAGCTGGAAGGAACCTGAAAGGACATCAAGACCAATCTCCTTATTTATCATATGAACTGTGACCAAGTGAGTTTAAGTGACTTGTCCAGAATCATTAGCTATTTAGTGTCTGACATAGAATTAAACCTAAGTATGCCTAACTTCAAGTCTAACCCTCTGATGAAGCTACTCTTTGTGTCTTCCTATCAATCAAAAATCTCCCAGCTTTCTGACTCAGCTTTTTCTCTGGGAAGAAAAAGGATCCTTGCAATATATGGAATACGATTCATTATCTCTTAAATATATCTAATTGTATAGTGCAAGGGTAATCATGTTATAAATTGTTTTGTTTTTGTTTTTAAGAAAAGTCAATGTTTTGGATAATATAAGAAAAACATTTTGTTGGATTTCACCTGCATAAGAGATATAATATTGCTTGCCTTCTCAGTAAGTGAGAGGCTAGAGGGAAGGAGAGAATTTAGCACTCAAAATAAAAAAAGGATATTGAAATAAATAATAATAAGGATTTTAAAATCAGATGAAACAAAATGACACTTCAATGCCCCCCCAAAGAAATTTTAATGTTTCTCTGGAATAAAATAAGATTGCTGACTCCAAGTCATGGGATGATTGATAGAAGTAAATACAGACAGTTTAGAGAAATGGGGAGATAAAAAGGGTATATCTGAGTAGAGTAACATATGTGTGTGTGTATATAGGCATATACACATTCATGTCATTTAACCCTATTTGCCTCAGTTTCCTCATCTGTAAACTGAGCTGGAGAAACAAATGGTAAGCCTCTCCAGTAGCTTTGCCAAGAAAACATGACATAGGATCTAGTTAGTGTGGAGTTAGACAAAACTAAACAACAACAACAGTTTTTTTTTCCATTAAAATCTATCCTTCAATCATCTCAAAATAGTGCTTACCTTAACTATGAATGACTAGATGTGACTTGCACTGAAAGGACCTTTGTAAGGGAGAATTGGTGAGATGTCAAGAGGAAAGGCTGCAATCTTTGGATAATGCTTTTGTGTTGTTGGCAGTAGATAGCAACCTGTTGGAAATCTTCTGTTTGGGATTCACCCCGGATAGATTTTGCCAATTTTTTGTCATTGAGTTCTTTCCATGATAAAGTAAAAAAAAAATTCACATTAGACTCAGGAATTTAGGGTGGAATATGTTTCTGCCACTTCAGAACCACTTTAATTATTTTCCCCCTTTGAATGAGGGGAGGGTTCAGTGAATGTAAGAGAAATAGCTTCATTGTGGTCAGCTAAATGTACTTCTCATTCATTTCTGTTAATTCTTTTTAAACTCTCAAAAATATCTGAAACATCTAAGTGTCTGTTTTAAAATGGTTGAGTTCCTTGGCTCACTGCTCTAGTTGTCCTTCTAAAAGTTTCCTCAATCTGTGTGTGTGTGTGTGTGTGTGTGTGTGTGTGTGTGTGTGTGTGTGTGTGTGTGTGAAGAGGAAGAGGGAATGAGAGGGAGAGAGACAGAGACAAAGAAGAGGAGAGGAAGAGGTTAAAAGGAAGAGTGAGTGAGTGAGTGTGAGCGAGTTGAAGGAAAGAAGGAAAGAAAAAGAGGAAAGGAAGAAGAAAGGAATTTAATGTGTGTGTATATATGTGTGTATATATACATATATAGATATATCTGTATGTAACATGTATCTATCATATGTCTGTATCTATCCATCTACACACATGCATGTGTATACACACACACATATACATTCTTACAGCTACAAACATATCAATTTTTGCACAAATTCAGGTTTGTAACTCATATCCATGAACATTCATACTATATTTTAAGGCTGTTATAGTGAACACGTAAGAAAGTTGATGTGATAATGTTTGCAGCTCTAGGAATATTTTATATGTGTATACACACACATACACATGCACCTTTTTTATTTATTCTTTTCCTTCCTTCCTTCCTTCCACTCTACTTCTTTCTCATTTTTCTTTCTTTTTGTCCTTTTTCCTTCTCTTATTGTCCTCAATAGAAAAGAACAAATATACAGCTTAATATATTACCATTTTACCTGGCTTTTCATTCAGCTGAATAGTGTTGAAAGAATGACCTAGCTTTAACTGGAAAACACTTTTTTCTTTCTACTTTTGCTGTAGAATTTAAATTTCTCAATTCACATTTTTTTTTCTTATTGAGTTGCTTATTAAATATACTTTAGTTTTTTCTTAAATGATTTAGAATCATATTGTTACCTCAGGATCATGGAAGACTAATACCAGGATTTTCCTGTTTTTTTTTTTTTTTTACTAAATATCTAAAATCAGCTTATTGTAAAAATTTGCTTGTTACTCCTATGAGTTGAGGATAGAAAAAAATGCTATTAATGTTTTTTTTTGATCTACAATCTAATTACTGGGGACAGGTGCAATAAACAGAGATGATCAATATATTTATTTGTGAAAATCAATAATACTACAATAATCAAAAGAAGCATCAATACATGCTTATTGAATATCTATGTGCCAATTACAAAATACCTGAATTTTAAATGTTTTTTTTCCTTTAATTCCCAATGATCTTAAGTATATTTGATGCCAGCCAATAGAAAGACAAATTAGGAAAAGAGAAAAACCTGTCTTCCTATTGTTGAATGACTTGGAACTGAATTCAAAAATTGTAGTGGGTTTGAGGACAATAGTCTTAGAGCTGGATTCAGGCCATACATCTACCTCACAGACTGAAATCTTTACCTTCAGCCATGAGCTTGGCTCATGGTTTCTGGACTCTCAGGATAATCACAAATGGAAATAAGAGAGAGTAATTTGAACTCAAGGGAAAAGTGTCATCTATGTATTACTCTGCTTCATGCACTTAGTGAAGAAGATAGTGGAAAATGAAGATGATAGACTTTAAAACATTTTTCTGTTATTCACTTTCAGCTGTCTCCTTCCTCTCTTGTCTTCCTACTCAATTCATTCATTCTTTCTTTCTTTTTCTTGTATTTTCCCTACTCAGATGAGCTTTTTTTTTTTCTTTACTCAAGTACTAACATGCAGATAAGATTTCAAGAGAACTATTCCATTCTCTGTTTATATGGCAAAAGACTGCCTATAATTGGGCATGTTCCAGTGGGAAATGGAAACAAAACCTGACAGAATTCACCACATGGGCTCTTTTGTCATTTTGTCTTCACTGTAGTTTTTCTCTTTCTCTGAGTGTCCCCCATTCTTCTCCTCCCCTTGTCCCTGTTCTTATCCATGGCCTGGGTGACAATGTTAAGAGCTGGTGAATTTATTCATCCACTTTCATTATTATCACTGAAGCTCTTTAGACATTTGGCTTGGAATGTTTCATTTGACAGAATTTCTGCAAACAGATGTGGAAATGAAAGGGAACAGGTGTTGGAACATTCAGTTGCATTACACACTTTATTTTCTGATGCTTGAACCTTGAATCCTCGGGTAGTTCTGCTTTAATTGGGGGTAGGGAGAGTTAAAAGGCAGGTGAATAAGGCCATCATTAAGTTCTTGGATTTTAAAAGAGCTGCCTCAAGGTTGGCTTTAATTACCTATTATACTAGCATTTTGAAGTTGTAGAGCTATTCCTTAGATATGATGGAGCCTCAAGTAAAAAATTCCCTGTGTCTGTAAGAATTTCCGTTCCTATAATACAAGTCATTTAGATTGAACATCTTCATTTTTTGGATGTTGTACATTCTTCTGTGCAATGTGGCACACTTTTTTGGTGACATTGTAGGATAGTCATGTCAGACACAAATAGAAAATTATCCCTGCAGTCTCTATGTTGTCTTGAAAAAAGAACAAATTGTCATTACTTATGTTTTATTTTTTTTATTTTTTAAACATTTCCCAATAACATTTCAAATTAGGTCAGATGACACTAGTGAGTTTTGTGGCAGGCTAGAGGCGAATGGGCTTCAAGTTCAACACTTTTGCTATAGGGAAAAGGAATTCTCTAGGATAGAAAGGGGGTGATGGAAAAGGCCTAGAACCAGCTTTCTCAAGCTTACTTAATCATGTGAGAATTATTTGTTCTGAGTAAGCATACGTTTGACAGTAGCACAAAAAGATTTTAATGGGGCATCATGATACCTGTTCCCCATGACTTTATCTTCAGAACATAGAAAGTATCCAATGTATTCCCTGCATTGTTTTTAGTTAAACAACAACAAAACTATGGATTTATTTATTACTACTTCTAACACCCTACACTAATGCTTCATTGCGGCTTTCAGACAAACCTGTTCCAGCAAACTCTTACTAGATTCTCTATCAAACTGAAAAGTCTTCAAGGGTGGATCTAATAACTATTTTCTTGCTGTCTGGGTACAAGCCCTACTAATTATGAAGAAGCTTATCACCAAAATGTTGGATTTTTCTTTAACCATACAACACACAAAATCAACAAAAAATGCGAACTTGGACTTTTCTGATTCTACAGTGATGATGCTAGCTGATGGTAGCTAGCAAAAGAGAGTTTTGAGATTTGCAATGATACACACCAACATATATACATATATATGCGTGTATACACACATGTAAAGCCATATATATGTGCATGCATATACACATATGTACATGCATGTATATGTATACATGCACTATAAAATCTCATATATGTGCAAATATGTATGTGTACATGCATCAATACTATGTATATATACACATATATGCGTATATATATATATAATATATGCATATATATATACACACACTCACATATTCCTGAGTATATGTGTATTTGGGTATACATTATATGTGTGTGTACATATATAATACACACATATACACACATGCTAATTTGACCCTCAAAGCAATCCTAGGGATGTATATGTCATTCTCCCCATCTCCCCATCTTAGGCATGAGGAAACTAAGGCTGGAAAAGATTATATCATTTGTCTGGGATCACATGGCTGGGAAGTATCGGAGAGAAGAATTGAGCTAAGGTGTTTTTGACACTAGCTGCTAATTAATACCACTAATTATGTTGAAAAGCATAAAAAGGGGAAAAATAGTAAGTAATGGAAGAAAGGGAAAGAAAAAAAATATACCATCAAAGGAAAATTAGTCAGGGATAATTTAAGTGACATTGCACATTCATAAATTAGTAAAAGTTTTAAAAAATTTGTAAATCTCCTTAAAAGATTAGTGCAATTTTTAAGGTATTAAAACCTTAAAATTGCATCAAATCTTTTAGGACAGTGATTTCTTTTTACTTTATGTGTATGTAAAGGTACAAATATGTATGTGTGTTTGTAGATAGATCATTATTTCATGGGAAAGAATGTTATGGTATTAACAGAGAGTCTTGAAATATTCCTTGAATTAGCACTTAGGTTGAGCCTTTAAGAGAAAGAGGAGTTCCAAGAAGCAGAGGTGAGGATTTAATGCATTCTGGATATATGAAAAAGCCTATGCAAAAGTTTTTGTGTAAACGGAAAAGGACATTGGACTGGGTGACTGGTGTACAAAGTGTACATGAGGTGAAGAACATATAATCAATCTAGAAAGATGGCAAAATACAGTCATATTTTAAAGGGCTTTAAATGTTGGAGAAGTCTATATTCCATCTCAGAGGTGGGAGGGAACCACCACAGCTTTTGGAGCAGTGAAGTGGTATAATCAGATCCAAATTAAAAGAATATTAATTTGGAAGCCACATAAAGATTACAAAAAGAAGAGGCTCAATGTAGGGAAATCATCTTGGGTGGCTATTGCACATGAAAGTACTTGCTAAGGCCTAGACTGGCATTATCATGGTATGAATGAAGATAATGTAAGAGCTATGTCCTCATCAGTGATAGTGGATCATGCAGACTCTGAGTACTATAGGATAAGAATAATGAACTATGGTAGTTAAGAAAAATCAATAAGGAGGAATGGTTGAATCTGACCAAATACATACAAGGAAGATTTATATCGGAGATGACACAATTTTAAATACAAAGATTTTTTAAAAATATATCTCAAATAGAGAAGATTCCAAATGAGTGGAAAATTTTGGGAATTAAAAAATGTAACAAAGAAGACATTACACATGCATTTTTATGATCTCTTTAATATTTTCTTGTGATAACGGAATACACATGAAGTAAGGCAATCCACGATGAAGACAGAAGAGAACAAAAAGGTATTTAAAGCTACATGTCTACATTTACCTCTTATGATCACTTACTCGACTAAGAGGCAGAGGGGAAAGGGAGGAGAATAACCATTTACAAGCACCTACTATGTTTCATGAAAATGTGCTGAGCCATATTATAAGTTTTGTCTCAGTTGATCCTCACAACAACCCTCTGAGGTAGGTACTCTTATCTTTATATTTTACAGTTGAGGAAACAGTCAAACAGAAGCTAAGTGACTTTCACAGTGTCACATGGCTAGTAACTGACTGAAGCCAGATTTGAACTCAGACTTCTTGAATCTAGGCTCAGCATTCTATAATAGTAATAGTAGCAATAATAATAGTAATAATAATAATAATAGTAAAGATAACATTTATATAGTGCTAACTGTGTGCAAGGCATTATATCAAGCACTTTAAAATCATTATCTCAGTGATCCACACAACAACCTTGCAAGGTGGGTGCTATTATTATCCCCATCTTACAGATGAGGAAACTGAAGCAAACAAAGGTTATATAACTTCTCTGTGGTCACACAGCTAATGAGTATCTAAGGCTGGATTTGAGCTCAGGTCTTCCTAACTCCAGGCTATTTCTGACTTCATTCTATTATCTGGGCCACAGCTACCTCTACAGTGCTATGGCAAATATTATTTATTGATTTTTAGAGCCCTTGATTCAGTATAAGAAAGTGCAGTCTTGAAGACATTCCTTAAAAACCTTCCCCTTTTAATGAATATCTTTAAATTCTATGATTCTATGATAATTAATGTGAGGAGATAACAGTTCAACCCACAAGCAGCAAAGTGATTTAGAGAGTAGATAATTGATCTATCATTGATCCTAAGCATAAGACATGAGTTCAAATCCAGCCTCAGCCTCTTATGAGCAGTGTGGCCCTGGGCAAGTCGCTTAGCCTCAGTTTTCTCAACTGTAAAATGGGGATAATAATAGTACCTAATAATAGTACCTAATTCAGAGGACTGTTAGACACTCAATAAGTGTATATTCCTCTGTCTTTCACTAGTGAGCATGGACCACAACCTAGGGATGAAATAGGTATGAAAAGTGTGCCTGTCTATTGAGACTATGAAGATGTACTAACAGAATCCAAACAAAATAAGCATCCCTATTAATTATATTGTTCAGGAGATGATATTTTTCTATATTGGATAATGTGATTTTTTCAGTATGCCCTAAGAGTCTACAAGCTCTTTGTTTAAATTATACAATAAAGAGACTACTCTTTCCATTCACATTGTGATGGAAAATGTTTACTATCTAGACTCTTCTGTGCCCTTGGGAATAAGAAAAATTGAGTTTGAATCTTCTCCAAGCTTGAAATTCCTTTCTTCCCTCTCCTTAGTTTTGTTTATTTTATTTTATGTTGTTGTTAATATTATTTTATTTTTCTCAATTACATGTAAAGGTTGTTTTCAACATTCATATTAAATAAGATTTTGAGTTCAAAATTTTTTATCCCTCCCTCACTTCCATCCCCCCTCTACAAGATGGCAAGCAATCTGATATAGGTTATACATGTGCAACCTTGTAAATGTATTTCCACATTAGTCATGTTGTAAAAGAAGAACAAGCTTCAGTTTCTTTATCTATAAAATTGGGATTAATAATAGTACCTACTCCATAGGGTTGTTATGAAGATAATTGAGATAATATATGAGAAATACTTTGTAAAACCTTGAATAACTTATATGTTGCTTTTCCCCCAAGATGGCGCCGAAGGCGAAGAAGGAAGCCGTTGTCCCCCCCAAGAGAGAGACCAAGTCCAAGGCCTTGAAGGCCAAGAAGGCGGTGTTGAAGGGTGTCCACAGCCACAAAAAGAAGAAGTTCCGAACATCCCCCACCTTTCGGCGACCCAAGACACTAAGACTTTGAAGGCAGCCCAAATACCCTCGGAAAAGTACCCCTCGGAGAAACAAGCTGGATCATTATGCCATCATTAAGTTCCCCTTGACCACTGAGTCTGCTATGAAGAAGATTGAGGACAACAACACCCTAGTCTTCATTGTGGACGTCAAAGCCAACAAGCATCAGATAAAGCAGGTGGTAAAGAAGCTGTATGACATCAATGTGGCCAAGGTCAACACACTGATCCGGCCTGATGGAGAGAAGAAGGCCTATGTCCGACTTGCTCCAGACTACGATGCTTTAGATGTTGCCAACAAAATTGGAATCATCTAAACTGTGTCCAGCTATCCCACTCCACCTACAATAAAAAGTTTTCCAGTATAAAAAAAAAACAAAAAAAATAACTTATATGTTAGAATATGGACTAGACCTGTGATTTTTTTCATATAAGGAAATTCTAGAATCAGAATAAAATGTAATTAGGAGATGTTTAACAAAAGAAATAAAGAGAGATAATGCTAATTTGTGATTTTCTGAGTCAAACTGTAGCTCAAGATCCGTTTGTATTTGAGTTTGACATCATTGGTCTAGAAGTCTAAATTAAGTGATTTTCCCAAGGTCATAATGTTAATATGTTTAATAGGAAGGGCTTGAATTCAGATCTCATAGGTCCCATGGCCAAGTTTATACCTTCTTTACAACATGAGCTTTTTGTTTTCATTATTGTTGCTGTTACTGCTTTGGCTGCTAATACTGTTATTATTTAAATAGGCATCATATACAGAGAATAGGCTTAGTCCAGAATGGAGTCATAGAAGAAAACAGATCTGATTCATGTTTAGGGGATTTTGTAGCACTTTTAATAATCCTGAACTGTTAAACTATTATAAAATCATTAACACCAATTTTTTTTCATAATCATATGGTTCATCTTAGGTTAAGCCTACAACATCACAATCTAAGATAATCAGAATGCAAAGTAACCCAATAAACAATGGAAAACCTCCAAATTGTCATAAGTTAGGCATAGCGTACAGGCAGCCATGACTTTAAGGGGAAATTCTTGTAAACTGAATGATTGGGAAATGAGATAGATTGGATAAGTCAGTCATAAATTGAGGCTAAGAGATAATAGATGGACAACAGAAATGGTGCATTGGTCTTTGTAAGGTGTTAAAAGGATAAGAGGAAGTCTTCCATTACATAAATATTTTATGAAGAATATATGAAAAGATATTTGCAAGAATTGCACAGAATGAGAAAATTTGATAGGGTTGTGATTTAAACCACAATGCAATCACAGACCCATACAAATATTTTTGAATCTATCTATAAGTTTAGCCTCTAGCACCTTTTTGGAGCAAGAAATTTGATGTGCTTGTTCTCTGGTCAACAATGACTTAATGTACTGTTACATCATCAAGGAATGAAATTTGTTTTTGTTCATCCCAAAAGACAGGAACATGACCAAATGGTAGAGTTTGCAGAGTAGAACCTTCTTCACTCCAATGTATTCTTGGCCCCAATGTTAGGAAAACTTATGAACCTTTTGAGTTATCTAGAGATAGAATGGGCTTGTGAAAGCAATACCAAGTACTCATATTCAAGTAAAAGTTGACTTTAAGTGTTGGACAGATCCCTCCAATAAGTTAGAAAAATGTAACTATACAGGTCACTATAAGTAACCGGGCAGTACCTAGGATCCCTCTTGGGTAGTCTAGCTTTGAAGGGGAGTATCACAGGTTAATAGAAGAGACTTGTGGGAAGTTGTAAAAGTGAATTAAAGCAACAAAGGCTGATAGTCAAGCATTTTAGGATTAACATTTGAGCACCGTGATGTGGGTTATTGAAAGTAAGGGAAAGTAGGGGAACACAACAAGTCTAAATTTCTATTCCTCTTGCATAGTGAAAATCTTTTTAGATGATATTCTGGTGGTAATGATTAAGTAAAAAGTGGCCTCTGTAAAAAGGATAATTAAAATATGTACATCTCTACAAGAGAACATGTTAATTTATGTAATACATTAAATCGACCATCATTTGAAGATGATTTATTTTCTTATTAATTTTTTTCATTCCAGGGCCTCTCCTACTACTTCTCTCTCCAGATTGTCAGCTTGCCCAAAGGTTGACATAGATCAAAGCTGTAACTTACATTTTAGTTCTTTTTCTTTAGACATTTGTTGCAATTTGAATTTATTTAAAACAATTAAAAGGAGTTGTCATGGAATTATAATTGTGAAATGTATGTCTAGGTCCTGACAGTATATTAAATAAAAGTTCTATCTTTGTGATCAACCTATTCATCTCATGTAAGAACAGTATTTTTTAAATGAACCTGTGGGTATATGAATGCCTATGTGTATGGGGTGTGTTTGTGTACATGTTCATTTGAAACTCAAAATAGCTAAGTCATCTGAAATGTTTTATAATGGCACAGGATACTATGACCCTCACAGCAGGTTCTTTCTCTAAAAGAGAGAGTAAATTTCTGACTGTTAACACATAATCACACACATTCTAAGAAGTAGAATTGTTTTGCTTTTCATCCTGTCAGGTTCGATTTCTTGGTAAACTCAAAATAGCCTAAATGTGCCTTGAAACTATAAAACAATTGAAACCTCTAACCTGTGTTTGAACTCACCGGGGTAAAGAAAGAAAGATGCTAGTGCTAGTGTATGAGCAAAAAGAAAACACGGTGGAAGTGATTTTATATTCAGTTATGATGGTCTTTCCACATCAAAACTATAACCATTCCTAAAGTTTGGCTTGCCCTACTATTCAACTCACTTATATTACCTTTGTTATCTCAAAACAAGCACAGTCCTGACTATTTCCAATGCACTTTCATTTCTCCAAGGTAATCATAACTACTCCCTATTGTAACCTAGAGGAAGAAAGGGAAAGATTAGTTCTTTAATATGTCCCAGAAAGACTTGAATTATGGTGACTTTGTGTCTTATGCAGTATAGGGACTCATAGTGAGTTGTATTACATTTGGCTGCCTCTTTGGTAGTCATTGAGGGGGTAGGGTCAAAAGTCATGACCAATCCACAGGTCAGTAAATACCATGTAAACATTGCGAGGAGATGTTGGCATTTAGACATAAAATTTTATAAACATGATTTCTACATAAACTTTCTTTTTACTATACTAAAGGGAATGTCAGTAGAATTTAAATTCATTGAAGGCAGGAAATGTTTTTTTTTTCCTTTATATCCATAGTATCTAGCTCATTTTTCACCTAGTGGGGACTAAAAATGCTTGTTGAATAGAAATAGATCATTTTGGATTGAAAGTGTTAATTCACCCCTCAAAGCACCTAATTAACTTCTAGTTATAGAATATGTTCTTTACCAAAAGACAAATGTAACATCAAATTGAGTCATATGAACATAATAGAAATTATCTTTTCCTGTATGTAGCAGTATAAGGCATTATGTGTTCTTTTTTCTTTTCATAAGTTATGTTTTGATAAATAATGAGCACTAAATTGGAGAGACATTAGATTATTTAAACACAGATTGCTAATTTCATCTTTCATTTTTTGGTTGGGCTCCCCAAAGCAAGTTAACATTAAATTTACATTAATAAAATAAGATCTGTTCTCATTCAGCTAAATTAGATGATCGTAAAATTGCCTCTGCTTATGTCAGAAATGTAAAATACAATTATGGTGTCATATACTGCATATCTCGTGCTTTTGGAATTACCAGGGGTAAAATATGATCAGTGAAAGGGAAAGAGAATATTCTCTTGCTTATAGCCAAATTGTAGGGTTCCATGCTACCTAATAAATTTTGAAAGAGACCACAAATTGCAGACTTGGCCTCTTACGTATTAACACCCTCAGGATGAATTATTTTAACAAATGGAAGGGTACTTTGCTTTCTGACATAAAGACCATATGATAAATGCCCTTTTCTCAAGATGTTGTTAGGGATGAATGAATTTGATGGAGGTAAAAGAAGGATGAGTAAAAATATTTACCTTAAAATGAAAATAAATGCATTTTTTCATTCCTCCTTCACATATAAGCATAACCCAAGGCACTCTACGTTTTTCCTATAGGCTCTCTCTCTCCCTTTCTTTCTTTCCTTCTTTCATTCATTCATTCTTTCCTTCCTTTCTTCCTTTCTCCCTCTTTCAATCCTTCCTTGCTTCCTTCCTTCTTTCTTTCCTTCCTCCTTCTTTCTTTGTCTTTCTCTGTCTCTCATTTTCTCTGTCTGACTTTTTCTTTGTGTATCTTTCTCTCTTCCTATATTTCTGCCTCCCTCTATCTTTCCTTTCCTTTCCTTTCTTTCTTATGTCATCCATGGCCCAAAACTCCCTCAGAGACAATACCACTATATGGCTCATGTATCAACCTTGATTTCTGTAGGAAAATCTCTAAAATTCAGCCCAGGTATGGCCAAAGATCTCATTAAATGTGAGCAACAGAGTCAGTGCCCACAGAAGTACTCAGTGCACTATATAGATATTAGGGCAATTTTATTTCTTAATTAAATTTAAATTAAATTAAGCACAAAATTAAATGTAAAATTTAATACAGAACAATAAACACTCAAGTCCACTAGACTTCACAAAAAGGTAAAAGGTCTTAACAGCACTTGTCTAAAGACACCAGGGGTGCAAAACACAGATTTTTCATTAACAAAAGACCTACATAATTTTAATAACTCAAACCAATAACAAAGAGGGTTTGCAAAGTCTAAACTTTAACTCATTGTGTACCTTTAGTCTTACAGTATTATCTACTTATGTTGTCCTTTGGTCTGAAAGCTCAAAGAAAAGAAGGCATGGTAAAAGGAAGGACTTTCACAATTTCCTGTTACACATCTTAGAAAAAACTCTTTCTCAAGAGTCCTTCCTCCTCCACCTCAGTCAACTAATAATCAGAAGGAAACCTTAGTCATTGGGCACCAATCAGAAGACTCCCCTTTTTTCTTTTGAACAGGGAGATATGGAAGATGTCTAGCTACTTCTAACTTGGCTCCATCTGACAAAAGTTTCAACCCTATAATCTCATCAAGTTTAATGGGGCAACTTATCAAATTGACAAGGTCATTATGCATCAATTTGTATTTTAATTATTTTGCTTTTACATCTACCCTCCTCTGCCCAGAGAGTCATCCCATATAAAAGACAAGAAAAAAGAAAAAGAAAAAAGTCCTGCAAAATAAATCAACTAATTAAACATAGACGACAGACTAATAGCTACCTACCTTTAAAAAGAAGAGAGGTACATTTACTCAGATATTCTCCAGGGTCAAACTTTGGGAAAATATTATATACTCTTCATTTTTTTTTTATTTTAGTGTTGTTTAGTGGGAGGTGGAGGGCAGTTCTTTCCACGTATGAGGGTGTATTCATTGTGCATATTGTTTTTGTGGTTTGAATTATTTCATTCTGCATCAGTTCATATGTCTTCCCTTGTGGCTCTAAATCTTTCATTGCATCTTACAGTTTAGCAATATTCTATTACATTTGATATATTCTATTTTAATTACCCTTTCCACTATTGATTGACATTTATTATGCTTTCAGTTCTTTGCTATAATAAAAAGGCATTTATGAATTTTTTGCTATGGTTTAGGGACCTTTCCTTTTGCCACTTTCCTCACATGCCTAACACTGGGACCACAGAGGCAAATGATTATGAGTATTTCAATCATATTTCAAAATTGCTTCACAGAATGATTTGATTGTATTAGTGATCATGTTTTTATAGGTTTTCCAATAGTTCATTTCTATCTTTTCTCATATTTGCCAATTTGTGGTTGGTGAAGTAGCACATGAGTGCTTTTTAATTCTGCTTGTCTTATTATCAGTGATTTAGACACTTTTCCTATGTTTACTAGTAATTTGCATTATGTTAAGATATATTTGTTCTTATCCCTTGACGGTTTATCCTTGGTGACAATGGGTGCTGGTTTTGTGTATCATGCACACGTACACACACACACACACACACACACACACACAGAAACAAAGACACACACATGTATTTTATATTCTTGTACTAATTCTCACTTTTATCTCAGTATCATACCTGACCAGTAATATTTGGTGTAATTTTCCCCCCAATTGATTTTTATTCCAACTTTGCTGCATTGATTTTGTTCTTATAATTTTTTTTCAATTTCATGTAGTTAAAAATACTGATTTTATATTTAATGGTTGCTTCTATCCCTTGTTTAGTTAAGAATTCTGCCTAGTTGTGATTTAATTCTTTTCTGATTACTTCTTCTTTCATACATAATATTGCTGATATCCATTATTTTCTCCATTTAATATAGAATGGTGAATTGGAAAGAGTAATTAATTTAGAATCAGGGAGGAGCTGGGATTAAATACTGTTACTTACTATGTGGTCAAGTAATTTAGTCTTTATGGTCCTTAGTGTCCTTATCTGCAAAATAGGGGTTTATATTCATAATACCTATCTCAGAATAGTTAAGCTCAAAGAAGATAACTTAAGTGAAATAATTTGCAAGGAATAAAATCATATGTAAGTATTGGGTACTACTCCCTTTTTTATCTCTTGTGTAGGCTTTTTATTACCTATTATTTATTGCAATATTCTTTTACCTGATATCTTTGCACCCAGGATCTTTCTCTACTAATGCATCTTACACACCAATGCCAAGTTAATATTACTAAAACATCACTTTGAGCAAGTCATTGCTATTGTTCTAAACTTAATGGCTCCATATTGCCCCTAGAATAAAATTCATGTGGATATCTTGAAATAAAGAACTCTTTACAAAATGGGCTTTATTTTCATTTATTGATTCTTTCTATTATAAACATCTTTCTCTAGAAAGATTCATTATCTTATTTTTCCTTAGATATCAACAATACCCTAAATCTTTTGCATTTTTCATATCCTATATCTCTGTAATGTATTTTCCCACTTTTGTAATTTAAGTCTAATTCTCCTCCAAGTCTAACCTTCTCCATGAAGCCGTTAATATTTCAGGGTGAATGAAGGATTGAACAGAAAATAATTATAGGAACATAAATCCTACCATCAAGATACTTACTGTTTAAGATAGGATATAAGGCAAACTGAGATAATCAGACTCAATGGATTTCAAAGTCACAGAAGATCTTAGAGATCATATATGCCCATCCTCTTATGTTATGCATGACAAAATTGAAACACAGAAAGATGAGGTGGTTTGTCAGTTCATTGGTGGCAAGACAAGACTAAAACATACATTTTATTGTATGATAACCATCACAAGAAAAGCACAAACTATGATGGCATTAGAGAATAACAAGACATAATTTCCAGCTTTAAGGGTCAAGAAAAGCTGAGAAAAGCAGGTAGTATTTAAGTTGTTCAATGAAAGGTGGATTAGAGTTATAAAAAGAAGATCTAAGAAAAAAGGACATCCTAGGTGAAGGCCATGGTATAATCAAAGGCACAGGTTGGAAATAATGAGGTGTTAGGGGAAAATTGGATGATGTGGCCTACCAGGTATGTAAAATAGAGAAATAAGAGCTTATAACCATCTCCATTATAGTTATCATTCACATTATAGTGCTCTTTGCCAGGCTTGATGGCTCATGCTTATGTTCCCAGTTCCCAGCATGGCTGAGCTGGATGAATATCTTGATCTCAGGGCATCTGGGCTACAATTGACTATGGCTATCGGGTGTCCACACTAAATAAATAGAAGTTCAAGGAGGGAAAGACTAGATTGCCTGAAGAGGGAGGAACTGACCCAGGTAAGAAACAAAGGAGTTCATAGTATTTATGTCCATAAACATTAGGATCAGGTCCATAAATAATTCCTACATTTTCAGTTTGGGTGGACAAGATGGGGAAACAAACCATTTAAAACACAACAAAGCATTATGGGATGCCCCAAATGTCTTTCTTGATGCAATTTTGAGGTTTATTAGCGCTCTCTCTCTCTCTCTCTCTCTCTCTCTCTCTCTCTTACACACACACACACACACACACACACACACATCCACATATAATAGATACATATTTTATATATGCATATATCTATCACATAGGGAGGTAGAGATAGATTAGAGAGATTGACTGTTTTTTTTTAAGATTTGAGAGGTGAAGATAATTCATTAAATGTAGTTTCATAGCAAATTGCTCAGGGCTTTGAATTTCAAGATAAGGAGTCTATATTTCATTCAGTAGGTAATGAGAATCTACTTTAAGATGGTGTTTAAAGAGCAACATTATTAGCATGGGTACCATCCTGGAGAGAATCTCCCTCCACCGGTATCAGTAACTTCCCTGTAATTTAAAGACTTTAACAATTCCCTAGGACACTTAGAAGTTACTTGCTCTTGGTCATACAGATACAGACTGTGGTAGACTGTCTTCTTTAAAATTTATGTCCCTCCCAAAACCTAGTAAAGTGCTCTTTATCCAGTAGGCATTTAATAAATGTTTGGTGAATGTTGTGTGAAAAAGTCAGCAGAGCCTACTTCGTGAAGATTTAATCTGACATTGAAGAGTAGGAGGCTAGGCAACTGATTAGAAAGGAAATATTATGGTCAGGGTAAGAATAAATAAATATGTCTACTGAGGTGACACCCATGGGAATCAAGAGGAATTGTGGAAGTGGGATGAAGAGAATTTGTCAGTTGAAAGTAGAATATATTCTTTTCAAAACAAATATTGAAAATTCAAAGTTGACTCAGGCTATGTGCCTGGTTGGCTGGAGGAATAGCAGTCCCATTGAAAGAAATAAAGAGGAAGACTTGGATTATTTTTATTTTTATAAAGAGTAACAGGGTATTGATGGGTTTGGTTTGGGGCATGTTGAGTTGTATGTTCAGAAAGGGCATCCAGGGTGACAGATCCAGCAAGTTGTAAGGAGTGTGAATCAGGAGTCTAAAACAAAGAAGTTGATATGAAAAGTTCAAAATTAGAGTTATTAGTACACAGCTGAAGTAGGAAAAGCATAGGAGAAAATAAAGGTTAAGAATGTAAAGAAGAAAGCAAAATATTGAAAAACAGACTATGAATCTCATACTTTAGAGAACAGAGGAAGAAGAATCAGAGTAAAGAGCATAACTGGGGAAGTACAGACCCACAGAAAGAAAGAGAGGTGATAATTTAAATGCAAGACAAAAGTGGAATTTTAAGCAATGTAAGATCTGCAATATCAATCAATCAATCATAAATAACTTATCAATTATTTACACTGTGATCAGTTTTGGAGAAACAAAAAAAAGCAAAAACAGTCCTTTTCCCACAAAGAGCCAATATAGCGTGTGCGTTGAAATGAATGGTACAACAAATAAGCCTTGGAGTGGAGTGGGGCATTTCATTTAGGAAAACCACCATGAGCAGGGTCATGGAAGTAGGATCAAACAAGATGTCTGTGAGCCACTGAGGTGCTAGTCTCGCTGGAGCAGACAACTTAATTTGGAGAGCATTGTGAAATAAGTTTGGAAAGGTAGGTTGGACATATTGCCAGTGCAGAGCATGGAGTATTGGCCTAACAAATGTCACAGTGTTCATAATCCTCAAGGCATTGATCTGTAGTATTTTTCACTTTGTGAAACTGCTAGAGGTTTTTCAAGGTAAGTTTCATATGTACTCATTCTCCAACAGGGAATTAACAAAGGCTAGCCTACAATGGGGGTGGTCTGTTATCAGAGAAAAAAAAAAGGTACTACATCCTATTGCATTTTATTATAAAAAGGGAACAGGTGGCCTTTGTAGTACTTCAGAATCACAGGAGCAATAAAAGTTGGAGTATGAAATTAAAATAAAGGTGCAAGGAAAATTTAGATCTCTCAAAGAAAGTTTATTCTTGTCCACAGCTCTTCTGTGTCAATTTGCTTTTCTCAGATTGGACTTATAACCAGTTTATTTTTGCTCCAAATACCATATGCAGAGAAAACAGTGAAAAGGCATTAGTCCTGTTGAGTAAAATGGGAGTAGATAAAGGAGAGCTAGGTAAAATTCTTTAATACTCAAAACATGTAAGGACAAAAGTGTAGGAGAACTTATTTAGTGTAGTCAGTAAGGTACTTTCTTCTTCATGGTGCTACTGTCATGATAACAAATTACAGTCTTAAGAAAAGTACTGACATTTCAGTGAATTTGGATGATGAGTTGAATGAGGTCGATGTGGACCTCAAATTTTTTTTAAGAACTCAACTTGTTTAGTATAATTCACAACCTGAAATAAATAATAACTAACATTTAAATAGCGCTTTAAGGTTTGCAGAGGAATTTACATTCATGATTCCATTTGACTCTAATACTAAATAGGTGAGGTATGCCCTTTAGCTACTATTATCCCAATTGTACAGTTGAAGAAACTAAGGCTGAGAGTGATTAGGTGAAGTAATGTTGAACAGTGGAAAGAACATTGGATTAGAAGTCAGAGGACATGGATGTGAATACTAGCTCTGTTACTTGTCACCTGTGTGACCTTTCAATGCCTCAGAGTTCTCAAATCTTAAATTAGCAGGTTGTTCAAATGATCTCTTAGTCCAGCTATACATCCATGAGCTTACATTTTCCCAGGCTCACATAGTTACTAAGCATTTCATATGAGACAAAATCATTTTCCTATCTCCCAAGTCCATCACTCAATTATCCAATGTGATCAGTTGCTCAACTGAAAGTCACAGAATCATCTATCCAGACCTAGAAGAGACCATAGAGGTTATTTATAATGACCTCCTGTAATAGCAAGCAAAGTGGGACTTTTTGCTGTTTTTTCTTTTGCTTAAGTCACAAGAAAACCTAAGTCATGTGAGTTTGAGTCACATGGTTTTGACCCCCTCTCTGGGCTGACCCTGAAGAAGCGTATATATTCTCTGAGGTTAGCATTTTGCTTTGGGGCTCACTCATTCTAAGAGCATTCTTGTGATTTTCCAGATGAGATTCTGGGTAGCTGTTAAGGAGCCACCTGGCTTTGAAAATCCAGATGTTGGTGCTTCTCTCTCTGGTAACTATGTATGTATTGCTATGGACAGACAGTTAGAAGCCCTGTCTGCTGATTCATATTATTTTCTATTTGTAGTTTCTGTTTGTATACGCTCTGAAGTTCAGGATGCTGATTTTCCCCCTGAACTAAGTAAATTATATACGCATGTTTAATTAAAGTAAGAATGTAAACCCCTTAAAGTTGTTTTCCTTAGAAATGCAGATCAAAGAATCTGTGCTAGCAGCCCTCCTGTGTGCTGGTGCTATTGGCCTTATACCTCTACAGCAGCTGTAAACAGCATTGTTGTTATACCCCCTCATTTTAAAAAATAAAGAAACTGAGGCAAAGATAGGTTAAGTGACTTAATTGAGGTGACACAAATTATAAGTAACAGATTTAGGATTTAAACTCTGGTCCTATAACTCTGTTAAATTGAAATTCTACATAGGCAAAACAACACAACAACAACACTTTTTCCACAGTCATATGCAGGTCAGTTGTATAGCAGGGTCTAGAATACAAATATGACACCCAACCAATCACTCTTTCCACTTGACTACATTCTTATGAATTCAGTGACTGAATTCCATGACTGAATGCCATGACTGAAACAAGAATGATAGAGATCTACTACAAAATCTATGAAATGTAGATACATGTGGGAAGGCTCAGGCCTTCCTTATATGTAAACACTTTTTTTTCATATTCTGGACCTCAAAGGAAGATTGGCTGTGGATAATTGGTTACTGCAAGACATTGTAAACTATGCATTAGTTGAGGAATATTAGAATAGCTCAAAGAATTTATCATAGGTCTAGTTTCTTCTCCAACCAGAGCCAAATTGGTTCATAATGTTTTCATCTGCTCTAAATAAAGCATGTTTAAAGCATAGGGCAGCTAGGTGGTGCAAGGGATAGAGTGCAGGATCTGGAGTCAAAAGGACTTGAGTTCAAGTTCAGCCCAAGGAACTTACTAGCTGTGTGACCCTGGGCAAGTCATTTAACAATGTTTGCTTCAATTTCCTCCTCTGTAAAATGAAAAAGAAATGGCAAACACAAGTATCTGTGCCAAGAAAAGTCCAAATGAGTCCCAAGGAATGAGAAACAGCTGAAGAATGACTAAACTGAACAGGGCATATGACAAGATGATTCCCTTTAGTTTCCTCAACAATTCCATCAAGTTATTAGAAAGGATATCAATCACTTTTTTCAAAATAGATTTTTTTGCAATTAGAATATTAAAACACATTGTAATAAGTGTACATGCATAAATATGAAAGGTAGTATAGTGTAATATACATGTTATTTCCACTCACAATTTAAACTCGAGGGCAGAGGAATTGTTTCATTTTTGTCTCTGTATCCCCTGAACTAGTAGAATGCCTAGCACATAATAGACACATTCAATTTTGATTAATTGAATAAATGATTGATAGTGGTTAGAGGTCTGGCCTTGGAGTAAGGATAACCTCGATTAAAGTCCTACCTCCAACACAAATTAGCTGTGTGACCATGGGCAAGGCTCTTAAACTCTCAGTGCTCCAAACTATTCTCTAAGATCTTAAGTTGTAGTGGAATGGCTGATCTACATTGGTGAAGAGAGTTTTTACAATAGCAGCTCTCCCATACTGATAAAATCACAGGCCTTCATCAAAATATAAACATGTTTTTATTATAGAGACTAGAATCTACCTACATATTCATAGTGCATGTGTATTTTAATATGCATATTGATCTATATACATCCTCATATACATGTAATAACTGGAGGGGTATTTTTTGACTTGTTAATACTCTTTTCTTTTTTTTTCTAATTAAGATTTTTTATTTTTAGTTTACAAAACTCAGTTCCACATAACTTTGAGTTCGAGATTTCCTTCCCCCTCCCTGCCCTCTCCCCAAGACGGCATGGAATCTGATATATCTTCTACATATAACTTCACGTTGAACTTATTTACACAATAGTCACTTTGTGATATAGTATGGAGAAACTAAGTACAAAAATGATAAACAACGAAATGATCAGAAACCCGCCAGGTGTGGTCATCATTTAGAAGTCAAAAAGTCAGTTTCCTGCAATTTATTCTAATTATTCTATACATTACTAGTGTGAAAATGTGTTTAATAGGAATGCATACTTAAAGCCTATATCAGATTGCATTGTGTCTTGGGGAGGGGGGAGAAGAGGGAAGGGGAAAAAATTTAAAACTTATGGAAATTAATGTTGAAAACTAAAAAATAAATTAATTTATTAAAAAAATCAAAAAGTGAGAAATACCTGTATGGTCAGGAAGAAGTTGGAGACTTTTAATAACTCAGATAGAACTGTAAGAATACCAGAGATATGAAATGCCCAGTACTGCCCGTAGGAATGCAGGTTCCCTGATCTGGGCCAGTGTTTTAGGGCCTTATTATTGAAAAACCCAACTTTATCATAGACCTGAAACATTTATTAAGAGGTGGTTTTGGAGAGAGAAACCCCCAGTCAGACAAAGGCACCCCCAAGGAAAATAAGGAAAACGGGGGGGGGGTCCCAATATAAAGGTAGTCTATGTAATTATCTCCATTTTACAGGTGAGGAAACTTGGTATAAGAAAGATTAAATGACTTGTCCAGAGCCACAAAACCAATAAGTGTCTAAGTCATATTTAAACTTAGATCTTCTTGACTCCAATTCCAACAATCTTTCTTTTGAATTACCTAGACTACCTATCCGTATGTAAGGTTGATTTTGGTGTACATAAGGTGGATTTTATTGTTCTTTTTTCAAATAATTGTTCCCAGGATCATACATACTAGTTCTTAGGATCCATGACCATAACAATCTACAAGTTTCCAGGATCATGGATTGTAAAGATCTTCACCATGCTTGCATGTCATATAATAATCTTAAGTTAATGTAAACATTTGAGTTTAGTAGTAAACGTTTCCTGTACATGCACTATGCTGAATTACCATGATATTACTAAAGTCAATGTACGTTTGTGAGGCTATTGCTGTCAAATTGCCTTCTTTGTTTTTTCTCTATAAATCAAGTGAACACTGGTCAGTAAATGGGGAATGGGAATGCACAGACTTAGGGGAATGTGCTTTTGTTCATGCATTGTTCGGCCACCATCAAGGCTTAGGGGATCCTCCAGAAGTTAGAGCTCACATTCTTACCCACCCCTTTGGGAAGAGTAATTACGGGATGCTGTAAGAGTTGTGCTCCCATTACCAGCAACTCCATTAAGAAGAATAAAGCAATTAATTAACCTCTTATTATATTTCCAGTGCTGTCCTTCTGACTACTCACTTCAAGAGTAAACCTGCAAGAGTCCCATAGCCCAGAATCTCCTGTGGCTCGTACCTGACAGGATCTCATTCAATATCTTAGAAACCTAGGAAACAACAATAATTTTGGAATTGAAAGCTTTTCTTTCATTTCTTTTACTTTGGCAGAGGGCAGAAACTAGAAGTAGAAGTTGTAATCAGAAAAGACACGTAATTTAGCTTAATGTAAGGAGCTGTTGAGAGATAATTTGGCTTAGCAGGCCTCCTCTTGACACATGACAGTCATATAACCATGGGAAGTAATTTAAACTCTCAGTGCCCTGGCACAATGTTCTCAAAATTATTTTGACAGTGCACCGCTTTCAATTAAAAACAAACAATCTTGTGTTTATCTATAAATTATATGTATGTATTATTGTACTAATGTTGCATTATGAAACATACACAAAAGAGACGTAAAGGAGAAAAGGTGAAATAATTAAAATAAATAATTTTATTTTTAATGGTACAAAAATACTTTTGCTTTTAGTAAAATATTATTTTCAAAAATAAGAATGGTTTGATTAGTCATTTTTTTAACTCTCCACATGTTGTAGAAGTTACGGGAGATTTCTAAATAATAATTTTAATAATTAATTAATCAGCTAATTTGATTTATGTAGTTACCTAAGAAAAGGAGTTTCTTAGGTTACTTTGTTGAAAGATACACAAAATAATACTCAGTAGTACGTTGTAAGTCCATGAATATTTTTGTATTAATAATAATAACTTTTAGGCCAAGGATTGAATTTGTGAGTTCATTAGCATAGGGAAATCAAAGGTAAGGAAATTTCCTCTACCAAAGTAGGCCAGGATATTCTCTGCAATTTTGAAACTTAGAGAGTAAATTAGAACCCTAAGAGGTTAAGTGACTTGCCCAGAGTTACAAAACCTGTATGAATCAAAAGAAGGCCTTGAAACCTAGGTCTTCCTGAATCCAGGTCAGCTCTTGACTTATTATGTCACATTTCTTCTCATAATTTTACACTTTTTATATAGTTTCATTGGTGGAGTTATTTCATTCCATATTATGTTTGAAATTATATATTATTACTCTTACCTCTGGTTTTCATAACTAGTGATATATAATTGCGTTCTAGTAAGACAGGGAGCTAGTCTCCAAACTATCCCTGCTATTTCCTGCCTCTCTGCATTTATGTAATCGGTTCTCTATGCCTGGAATATACTCCCTCCTCTTTTTAAGCCTTGTCAATACCACATTTTCCCCCTAGGGTTAGCTCAGATGCCGCCTCTTTCCTGATCCCCAGACTTTCAAGTTCTCTTCCACTTATTTTTTTTCTTGAATTCTTTGTATCTATACCTCTCACTCATCATGAGCTACTCTGTATTAGAGTTGTTTGTATACATCTCAAAATTTTCAAACTTTAGGAGGGCAAGGGTATCATCTTTAATGTTGTGTTGTTAGTTGCTAATCAATAAGCAACATTTTCAATTTTACTTGAAATCTGTATTTTGGGAGAATGATGATAAGCTTTTCTATATATAAGTATGTAGATAGATATTATTAAATAAATTAAATTAAAGATTATTATTAAATGTCTCCCAATTACATGTAAAAAATTTTTAAACATTAATTTAAAAAATTGAGTTTGAAGTTCTCTCATCCCTTCTGCTACTTCTCCTTCTTTGAGAAGACAAGCAATTTGATATCTATTACACATGTGAAGTCATGAAAAACTTATTTTCATATTAGCCACATTGCAAAAGAAAGCAGAGACAAAAAAACAAGAAAAATACATTTCATAAAAATATGCCTCAATATATATTCAGAGTTTGTCAGTTCTCTCTGTGAAGGTGTATAGTATTTTTCATCTTGGATTCTTTGTTGCATTTATCAGAGTAGCTAAGTTTTTCACAGTTGGTCATCCTTACAAAAATGTTGTGACTTTGTATATTTTTTATCTCCTGATTCTACTCACTTCACTCAGCATCAATTCATGTAAGTCTTTTCGTATTCCCTTTTTCGTCCTGTTGATCATTTCAGTCATATACCGCAACTCATTGAGCTATGCCCAATTGATAGACATCCCCTCAATTTCTAATTCTTTTCCAACATAAAAGAGGTGCTATAAATATTTTTGTACAAATAGTTTCTTTTTTTTTCATTTTGATCTCTTTGAAATATAGACCTAATAGTGGTTTTGTAGGGTCAAAGGGTAGTCAAAGTTTTGTTGCTCTTTGGGTATAGTTCTAAATTGCTCTAATCAGGCCTCCTTTTGTTAACCCCACCTGAGGCTTATTTAATGGGTAGAAAAGATCTTTCACTTATTGATTATCGTTACAGAGATTAAATGGTTACTTACTCTCAGTCCAGAAATAGAAGTGAGCTTAGTAAGTAAGTGGAAGCTGTAGAATTCTTGGAGTTATATAATGAATTGAAAACCTATGACAAGTAACAAAAAACTTTTTCTAGGAAGCAAGGGAAAGAAATGGGGGGAAACTAGAAACCATTCTGGAAGACATGAAGCTTAGACATTACGCTATGTGACATAATAAATGCAAAATGGATATATGACCTGAAAATTAAAGGCTTTAACGTTAAAATATGAGATGTGAAGCAGATCATATACCTTTTACAGTTAATCATGAGATGCATTTTTAACTAAATAAGGAAATAACTAAAGATAAAATATATAATTTGGATTACATGAACATGAAAGATTTCTGCACAAAGGAAATTGATGCATCTAGACATACATGCCATAGAGAGGTCATTGATAAGAAAAAAAACTCATTGTATACTCATAATACTTATTCTAATACTGTTGGAGTTAGCAACAATCTGGGAAAAATGTAGATTCCTGTGAAATGGGGAATGACTAAGAAAAATGTGGAACATGAGTGTAATGGAATATTACCCTTTTATAAAAACAGCAAAAGGGATGAATACAGAGAAAACATGGAACTATTACAAAATTTTATACAAGGTAAAGTAAGTAGAACCAAGAAAACAATATACACAAAGATTACAATTATGTAAATGGAAAGAACAACCACAAAATTAAAGAAGTGTGTCTTGCAGAATTACAAAGAACAAAAGTAGACCCAAAGAAGAGAAATAAGAATTAACTTACTACACTGCATATATTTTCATATTTTTATTCCTATTTTTCCTCATCTCTTTAAATATTTTTCTTATTTTTTTTCTGCTTATTATATTATGACTCTATGAGTGGTGAAGAGGAATGACACTTGAAGAAATCTGGCAATGTAAAAACAAAATATTTCAATAAATATTTTAATGATTATTTCTTTAAAATTAGTAGAGAAGCAGGTCATTTACATAACTATCAGAAATATGAGCAAGAAATATATTCTTAACTAAATAAGGTATAGAAACAGTTATAAAAACAAAATAGATATCTGATTACATGAAACTGATAAGCTTTTGCAGAAATAATAAAGTGCTTAGAATAATAAGAGAGGCAGTAGAATAGGAAAAAAAAATCAAATTTTCATATAAACAGTTTATTATCCAAGAAATGTAGGCAACTATTAAAAGTGTGATATCAAAAGTCATTCTTCAGTTAAGAAGTGGCCAAAAGATATGAATAAATAGTTCTGAAATTGAAAAATGTAAAATATAAATATCAATATAAAAAAAATTCTCCAACAAACTAATTAAAAGAGAAATCCAAAATTAATGCGACACTGAGGTTTCACAACAGAACCTGAAAATTGACAAGGATGATAAGAGATGAGAATGATTAATGTTGGAGAATATGTGGGAAGATAGTCACCCTAATGCATTGTTGGTGGAGCTGTGAATCAGTGCAACTATTTTTTTTTCAGTCTAGGTATTTTATTTTTTTTTAATTTATCTTTTTAATATATTTAGTCTTCAGCATTGATTTTAACAAGAGTTTGAATTACAAGTTTTCTCTCCATTTCTACCCTCCCCCCCACTCCAAGATGGCATATATTCTGGTTGCCCTGGTCCCCAGTCAGCCCTCCCTTCTGTCACCCAACTCCCCTCCCATCCCCTTTTCCCTTCCTTAATTGTAGGGCAAGATAAATTTCTACGCCCCATTGCCTGTGTATCTTATATTCCAGTTGCATGCAAAAACTTTTTTTTTTTTTGTTTATGAACTCTCTAAAACTTTGAGTTCCAAATTCTCTCCCCTCTTCCCTTCCCACCCACCCTCCCTAAGAAGTCAAGCAATTCAACATATGCCACATGGGTATCATTATGTATAACCCTTCCACAATACTCATGTTGTGAAAGACTCACTATATTTTGCTCCTTCCTAACCTATCCCCATTTATAGAATTTTCTCCCTTGACACTGTCTCCTTTCTAAAGTGTTTGTTTTTGATTACCTCCACCCACATCTGCCCTCCCTTCTATCATTCCCCCTTTTTTAAACTTCTTCCTCCTTTTTTCCTGTGAGGTAAGATACCCAATTGAGTATGTTTGGTATTCCCTCCTCAGGTCAAATCCAATGAGAGCAAGATTCACTCATTCCTCCTCACCTGCCTTCTCTTCTCTTCCTATAGAACTGCTTTTTCTTGCCACTTTTATGCAAGACAATTTACCCCATTCTATCTCTCCCTATCTCCCTCTCTCAATATATTCCTCTCTCATCACTTAATTTGATTTTATTTCTTTTAGATATCTTCCCTTCATCTTCAACTCACCCTGTACTCACTCTCTCTCTCTCTCTCTCTCTCTCTCTCTCTATATATATATATATATAGAGAGAGTGTATATATATGTATAGAGAGTGTATATATATATATGTGTATATATATATACACATATATATATATACACACACATATATATATACACATATGCATATGTACACACTCACATATACATATGTATACATAAACATATATATATGTATATATATATATATATATATGCATATTCCCTTCAGCTACGCTCATACTGAGGTCTCATGAATCGTACACATCATCTTTCCATGTAGGAATATAAACAACACAGTTCAACTTAAGTAAGTCCCTTGCAATTTCTTTTTCTTGTTCTTTTTCATGATTCCCTTTTCATGCTTCTCTTGATTCTTGTGTTTGAAAGTCAAATTTTCTATTCAGCTCTGGTCTATTCACTGAGAAAGCTTGAAAGTCCTCTGTTTTATTGAAAATCCATATTTTGCCTTGGAGCATGATACTCAGTTTTGCTGGGTACGTGATTCTTGGTTTTAATCCTAGCTCCATTGACCTCCGGAATATCGTATTCCAAGCCTTTCGATCACTTACTGTAGAAGCTGCTAGGTCTTGGATTATTCTGATTGTGTTTCCACAATACTCAAATTGTTTCATTCTGGCTGCTTGCAATATTTTCTCCTTGATTTGGTAGCTCTGGAATTTGGCGACAATAATCCTAGGAGATTTCTTTTTGGGATCTATTTGAGGTGGCGATCTTTGGATTCTTTCGCTTTTTATTTTGCCCTGTGGTTCTAGAATATCGGGGCAGTTCTCCTTGATAATTTCTTGAAAGATGATATCTAGGCTCTTTTTTTTGATCATGGCTTTCAGGTAGTCCAATAATTTTTAAATTATCTCTCCTGGATCTATTTTCCAGGTCAGTGATTTTTCCAATGAGATATTTTACATTGTCTTCCAGTTTTTCATTCCTCTGGTTCTGTTTTATAATATCTTGATTTCTCATAAAGTCACTAGCTTCCACTTGCTCCAATCTCATTTCTAAGGCAGTATTTTCTTCAGTGGTCTTTTGGAACTCCTTTTCCATTTGGCTAATTCTGCCTTTCAAGGCATTCTTCTCCTCATTGGCTTTTTGGAGCTCTTTTGCCATTTGAGTTAGTCTATTTTTTAAGGTGTTATTTTCTTCAGTGTATTTTTCAGTATTTTTTTGGGTCTCCTTTAGCAAGTCATTGACCTGTTTTTCATGGTTTTCTCGCATCCTTCTCATTTCTCTTCCCAATTTTTCCTCTACTTCTCTAACTTGCTTTTTCAAATCCTTTTTGAGCTCTTCCATGGCCAGAGACCAGTTCATGTTTTTCTTGGAGGCTTTTGTTGTAGGCTCTTTGACTTTGTTGACTTCTTCTGACTCTATGTTTTGGTCTTCTTTGTCACCAAATAAAGCTTCCAAAGTCTGAGATTGAATCTGGGTGTGTTTTTGGTGCCTGTCTATATTCCCAGCCAACTAACTTGACCCTTGAGTTTTTCAGTGGAGTATGACTGCTTGTAGAGTTAAGAGAACTGTGTTCCAAGCTTGGGGGGCATACGCCAGCTCTGCCACACCAGCACTCCTCCTTCCCCAAGAACCCCCAACCTGGACTGGACTTAGATCTTCAGCGGGCTCTTCAATCCAGCTCTGATCTGCCTCTTAATTCCTCCCACCAGGTGGGCCTGGGGCCAGAAGCAACTGCAGCTGTAGTTCTGTAGCTGCCACCACCCCGCTGTCCCCAGGGCAGTAGCCGAACTGTGAACTCCTTCCACTCCCGCAGCTTTTCCCACTAACCTTCTCTGTTGTCTTTGGTGTTTGTGGGTTGAGAAGTCTGGTAACTGCTGCAGCTCACTGATTCAGGGCGCTAGGGCACACTCCACCTGGCTCCTGGTCTGGTTGGTCCATGCTGACCATGCTGGGCTCTGCTCCGCTCCGCTCCCAGCTGCGTGCGGGATAGACCTTACCCAGAGAAAACCCAGCCTGTCCCGGGCTAGAGCCCTGCTTCCCTCTGCTATTTTGTGTGTTCTGCAGTTCTAGAATTGGTTCAGAGCCATTTTTTTTAGGTTTTTGGAGGGACTTGGCAGGGAGCTCATACTACTCCCTGGTTTCCAGCCCCAGTGCAACTATTTTGAAATGAATTTGGAATTATACAAATGAATGGACTAAAATGCCCATTAGTTTTCATCTAGTGATTCTATTTCTAGACATAAGAATAAATTTCTCATAAACACTCAAATATTTCAGTAGCATGCAGAACCCATGAAATGGCAGAGTGAAGCAGGGGTCCAGCCCAGGACAGCCTCGATGGTCACTGGGTAAAGTCTATAGCATGGAGCTGGGAATGGAAAGGAGCAGAGCCCAGCTTGGACTGTGCCCAGACAAACCAGACCTGGAGCTGCGCAAAACAGGCCCTAGAGCCCTGAATCACTGAGCTGTGGCAGTTACCAAACTCCTCAGCTCGCAGACACCAAATACAACAGAGAAAGTTAGTGGGAAAATCTGCGGGGATGGAGTGAAAGGAGTTCCTGGTTTTGACCAGTGTCCTGGGGGCAGTAGACGTTGTGCAGCTCTAAAGCTACAGTTGCTTCTGGCCCCAGGCCCACCTGGTGGGAGGAATTAAGTGGTGGATAAGAGTGAGAGTGCAAAGCCTGCTGAGAACTGAGTCATGGTCCTGGTTGTTGGTTGTTGGGGGAGGAAGGATGCTGGCGTGGCAGACCTTGCTGTGCAGAAATAGCTCTGAAAACAACAATGCAGCCCCTCAAGCTTGGGACAAAGTACTCTCTACTCTGAAATCAGTCTTACCCTGACAAAAAACTTAAGGGTCAAGTAGTTGGCTGGGAACATGGCCAGGCAGTGAAAACGGACTCAGATTCAGACTCAGACTTTTGAATCTTCCTTTGGTGACAAAGAAGACCGAAACATACAGACAAAAGAAGTCAACAATGTCAAAGAGCCACATAAAGAGCCTCCAAGAAAAAATGCACTGGTTTCAGTCCATGGAAAAGCTCAAAAAGGATTTGGAAAAGCAAGTTAGAGAAGTATAGCAAAAATTAGGAAGAGTAATGAGAGTGATGCAAGAAAACCATGAAAAAGAAGTCAATGACTGGCTAAAGGAGACCCAGAAATTGTGAAGAAAATAACCCCATAAAAAATAGACTAACTCAAATGGGGGATAGAATGGAGCAAATTATCTCACATGAAAGAGGCAAGAAAAAGCAGTTCTTTGGGGAGGGAAGAGGGGGCAGGTGAGGGGGAATGGGTGAATCTTGCTCTCACCAGATTTGACCTGAGGAAGGAATAACATACACCATCAGTTGAGTCTCTTACCCCACACGATAGATGGAGGAAGGAGATAAAAAAGGGAGGATGATTGAAGGGAGGGCAGATGGGGGAGGAGGTAATCAAAAGCAAACACTTTCCAAAAGGGATAGGGTCAAGGGAGAAAATTGAGTAAAGGAGTATAAGATAGGAAGGAGCAAAGTATAATTAGTCCTTCACAACATGAATATTGTGGAAGGGTTTTGCATAATGATACACATGTGGCCTATGTTGAATTGCTTGCCTTCTTAGGAAAGGTGGGTGGGGAGGGAGGAGGGGAGAAAATTTGGAACTCAAAGTTTTAAAAGCAGATGTTTAAAAAAAAGTTTTTGCATGCAACTAGGAAATAAGATATACATTCAATGGGGTATAGAAATTTATCTTGCCTTACAAGAAAATGAGGGAAAAGGGGATTGGGGGAGTGGTGTGACAGAATGGACGGCTGACTGGGGAATGGGCCAATCAGAATATATGCCATCTTGGAGTGGGGGGAGGGTCGAAATGGGGAGAAAATGTGTAATTCAAGCTCTTTTGAAAATCAATGCTGAAAACTAAAACTATTAAATAAATAAAAAATTAAAAGAAAAAAAAGAAAGAAATGTAAATGACCCATGACCAGGGCATGGTTAAACAAATTGTGAATGTAACAGTATATAATTGTGTTGTCAGAAATGACTAGAATTAATATAAATATTTGTGGCCCATCGAAGACGAAATGACTGAGGAACACAAAGGTTCAATATTCTTAGCATATCATATACTTAAGCAGTATATGGCAATTGCCCAACAAACCAGGACCAGGTACCTTTCTCAGCTTAGGTCTAGATCATGAATTCAGGGAGAGAAAGACCTTTATACATTAAAAAAATAATCAACTTCTCCCAATTAACTAAAAGGAAACAATACAACATTAGGTAATCTGATTTCTACTAGGATTAAAGTTTAGGGATTTTCTGAATTGGAAGGGAGGAGCAATTATTCAGTTCCCTGAACTCAGAAAAAAAGAGATATCACACTCCTCCAAGTGTCTGTAAACAATCAAAGGAATATGGAAACAATAACTGATTGATCAGAATGGGCTCAGTTTTCAGACAAGACATATACGTTGGCTGAGATGTACAATAGTAAGAAAACTCTTGGCATCGATCTTTGGCTGTGACTGAGCTTCTTGTCAGCATAACCTCGGTTCTTTGTTAAGGATCCCCAAGCATCAGGGAGAGGTAAGCCAGTTTTCTAGCCATGCAGGACTAGGTTGAAACGATAGAACAAGGTTTTCTTCAAATTCTCCCAATTGATGAAAACATGAAAGTTGAATTGCACCTGTAATTGAATAGAAAGGGAATTGAACTAGCCCAGAATTGAGTCACAATATGGTGTCAATGTGGTTCATTCAGTTCCCACAATTAACCATTTGTTGTTATAATGCACTAAGAAACATGAAAAACATTTATGATCTGAATAGAACTAAGTCAGTAGAAAAAAAAATAGGCAGGGACTACGAAAATGTAAATTGAAAGGATAACAACCACAACAAAACAACAGAAAATGTATGTTGAAAAATTATAAAGAACAAGTTTGTTTACAAATAAAAGATATAAAAAGTGTATCACCTGATTCCATAATGGTTGGGGAGGAGGGAAGTCATAAGGATTAGAATGTAGTATGTAATGCCAGACTTCTTTTATTTTCAGTTATGTGATGGATTTTCTTTTCTTACCTTTCCTTTTTTTGAAAATATGTGTTATAAGGTTAGCCTTTCTTGGAGAGGGAAGAAGGAAGAGTATGGGGGAAATTCAGACAATTAAAAATAAAAGAGATTAATAGCATATTTTAAAATAAGCATCAAGGGGGTGATTAGGAATCTCAGCTAGTTGCATTAAGAGGTCTATGAAAAAAAAGACCAACTGAGAATAATCAATGAAATGCTATCTAGAGAAATCATAACCAGCAGGAGCTCTGAAAACAGGCTTTAATAGGAGGAACTTGAAGGGTTTTGTTTTTGGACCACTTGCTTTTAGAAATTTTAGCAAGAAGTTAATAGTAACCTGCCTGCTTCATAAAAGAAAGAGGAAACTGGAAAAGTTAACCTAATATTATAAAAATGGGAGCTCCAAAAAAGTGGGCAACTGGAAAAAGTCAAGGTGGATTATTAAGGTCTTTAATATTAGCTCTAAACAGTAGACTATTTGAGGCCAAACCTGAATCAGGCATATTTATACTTTATTAATAAAAGTTTTTTTTTTCCTTTTTTAATCTTTATTGATAAGAGTTGGAATGAAAGAGGTGCAAGTAATTCAGTGGCCCAAAAGAAATACAGGATCTACTGTCACTCTATGTTTACCTAGGTGAAAGTATCCAAGAATTAGAAGGTGCTATTTGTTCAATAATCCCTGATATTTTGTCCACTTTCATTTGGGAAGTCCCAGTGAGATAATCAAAGATTCCATCCTCTAGGTCTTAAGAATGATTCAAATAATTGATATTTTACCAAATGGACTCGAATAATGTTATGTAAATATTGTATATGTAATGGACTTATAAATGTTATATAAATATTTTGTACCTCAGGTTTATGGTTCACTACATTGCTCAGTTTAAATCTTCTAGAACAATAACAACAACAACTAAAATTTATATGTTACAGAGAACCTTACAAATATCTCATTTTATTCTCAACAATCATGGGAAGCAGCTATTATTATTATCCCCATTTTGCAGATGAGAATGTGTTACACAGCTAGTAAGCATATGAGGTCAGATTTGAAATCTGCTTTTCTTGATTGTCCAATACATAGAGGCCTTGGACCTAAAATAGTTACTTATGAGTTACATGTAACAACAACATTTTCAAGTTAATACTTGGTTAGAAATGACATTCTTGTAAGCTCAAAGTCATTATATGCATCAAAATTTATGCAATTGTTTGCTAGAAGGACAGAGGGACATTTATCTTTCCAACTACTAATAGCATTGTAAAACCTGACCCCCTCTCCATTAACTTCTTTCTATTAGCTGTTTCATCCTTGTTGTGAGATCCTTCTCTAGTCTCTCAACTAAAATGGCATTTCCTTTGTTTCTAGGTCTCAGTAATTCCTTAAGTATTTTCAACTGAGGTACATGACTAAAGAGGTGGGTTTTTTCCCTTTCTTTTTCCTCACCCCCCACCTCTGTGTCTCTCTGAATATTATGGAACTGAATCTCCACTAAATACTACTCTCATGCCTAATCGTGTCATAAAAGTTGTTTTGAGTCCTGAAGTCCTGAATACTGAAGACAGTATCATTGGAATTTGAGTGCTCACAGATTCTAACAAATTAGAAAAGTTCTGAGCATGGATCCAGCAGTGGGATGTCATCCAAGGATCAACCTACCTATTTTTGAGATTGATAACTGGAGGGCCGACTACCAACACCATATTTTGGAGGCAATACAATTCAATCCAGAAAACATTTGTTAAGAGTCTTCTCTGGGCTTGGCTCTGTGGATTGTACAATATGGACAGAAATAAATTACACAACACATTTGAGGAGTGGAGGGGATTGTCAAGACCTAGACCTCAGATTTTATCAACATGGGCATTTTCTTCTGGCTAGAAGTTCTCTCCACCTAAATCAGTAACTTCACTTCAATTTATATGCTTAGAGAATTACTTCAGACACTGAGTTTAAGTAACTTGTCCTTAGTCATGCTACTAGTATTTATCGGTAACAAGGCTTAAATCCAAGTTTTTCAAGGCTAACTCTGGCCACCATGTCATGTAACCTCTTAAACACAAAATGCAAAGTATTTTCAGGAGAGAGAAATCACTAACAACATAAAGGATGAGAAAAGGTGTTATGTAGGAGGTGGCATCCTCTGAATAAAGCAAGAGTTTGAAAGAAATGTAGAAATGAAAAGAGATTGAATTCCACACATGAGAGAATGTGATACATTGGGAAGAGCACTTTCATTAGAGTCAGAGAATATGAGCTTAAATAATAATAATAATGATAATAGTAATAATAATGATCCTTACATATCTCTTCAAAGTGCATAAAGCTCTTTATATATTATCTGATCCACATACTACCCCTTTGAGCTAGGTTCCATTATTATCCCCATTTTACAGATAAGAAAACAGAATGAGCAACATTAAGTGAATTATCCAAGGTCACACAGCTAGGAAGTATCTAAGGTAGGACTAAAAATTCAATTCTTTCCTCATGACTCCAATTACAGTAATCTAGCCAGTTTAACACCTTGCACCTTAGATTCTGCCTCTGTGATTTACAGTACTTGTTTTCTCTTAGTCTCATCTGTGAAATGAAATTATTGGACTAGTGTGTTCTTAGGGCTCTTCCAGCCATAAGCAAAGAAAGCATGCTGCCTTAGCACCATTTAACTGGAATCTAGTACGAAAAGCATGGAATATGAAAGAAGTCTAGAAATATATCTTTTAAAACACTTTCCTACTTTGGGAAGCTTCTAATCATTACCTATTTATCCTTATTCCTCAAATTATCACAATTTGTTTAATATCTCTCTCATCCCCCAGGTTGGAAAACAAGCTTTTTGAAAGCAAGAACTGCTCTTTATTTTGCCTTTGTAGCCTCAATGCCTGATACAGTACCTTGAAAAGCATAGAAACTTCATCAATGCTCCTTAGATGGGACCAGATTGCATTAGAAACTTGGAATAAGGGTAGCAGAACTTAACCTAATAGAATCATGTCTTTTACAGAGTACTACAATTATTGCAAAAATCAGCCTGGGCTTCCTGGAAGAGGGTCTGAAAGGAACTACTTAAAAGAACTATTTAAAAAGTGGTCAGCTGAGAAGCAGGATGCTAAACCAAGCTGGAAGAGAAATATCAGAGCATAAGTAGTACACTTCTCCTTCTCACCACCATCAACTGCATGATAGTAATAAATGCATTCAGTGATAAGTGTAGAAAAGGTTGATGAAAACTCCAGTACTGATGAAAATGATAGACATGTTAATCTATCTGCAAAATATGACTTCTTTAGGAGTTACATCATTATTAGTCTGATGAAGCAGGATTGTAGATAAAAAGTCTGTATGTCTACTGGAGGTTAATGTTTATAATCAAGGGGAATTAAAGTGTGTCAGAAACTTTTGTTTATGTAATATATAGTAGTATATTTTCAGACTCCTTGACCTATATACCTGCTGGTCAACTGGCAATCAGGAGACTCAATTCACATAGTGATAAGAAGTGATTTATTGATGCTTCTTGTTCTAACAAAGCCTTTTCCTTTTTGCTTCTCAAAGCAAATGAAAGGTTTCTTTTCAACTCCCCCTCACCAGTGAGATATCACAGGAAATACACAGACTCTTATTTTACAGCATAAAATTGGGGAGAGGCTAAATGAGGAAAGCCTAAAAGGAAAGCTAGATAATATTTAGTTTGCCTATAAGTATAAATGGGCAGCTAGGTGACACAGCAGATAGAGTGCCAGGCCGGGAATCAGGAAGACTTCTCTTTCTGAATTCAAATGGGGTCTCAGGCACAATAGTTCTGTGACCCTGGACAAGTCACTAAACCCTGTTTACCCCAGTTTCCTCTTGAGGTCACAAAGAGTCAGACACAACTAAAAAATGACTGAACAACAACAATAAATAATAAATATCAAGCCACAATACGTTGCTTTTCCTCTTCACTGTTCTAATACTTATTATTGTAGTGGGTGTCTGATAGTATGATAGAATATTAATTAAATATTACTTTGTTCTCTTATTCACAAAGGTCTGTTTATTGGACACTTTAATTCTATTTAAGTAATTTTCCAAGCTTTTGAAAGTTGGTATTAAAATATGCTTTTCTTTAAAATAAATCTCCCTCCATAATTCAGGATTACAATTTGTGAAGTCTAATGTTCAAAGACCAAAGAATCACTTTGTGTTCCTTCCTTTTCCTCTGAATGACAGGGGAGAAGTCATTTAACCTCTCACAACCCACTTTTCGCTTATGTGAAGCTAATCATCCATCTACTTCATATGGTTCTTGCAGCAACTTAATGGTTCTTTTTCTCCCCAGGTTCCTCAGGGAGTGAGATATACGATTAGGGAGAAAGGTGACCATTAAGGCACAAGGATGTTATTTTAGTGTACTACAATTCATGTTGAGATTGCATCTTAGAGACAGAGATAAGATGCATTTGCATTTGGGTCCACTTTACAACAAACAGAAGTGCTTTATATAGATATCCCTTCAATGGATGATGATGGGAAGCAGTGTCATATAATAGAAGGCCTACAGAACTTTGAGTCAGAGAATCTGGGTTCAAAGCTTAGATTTATCATTTCTTATTTATGTGATTTTAAGAAAGTCATTTAACCTATATGATTCTCAATTTCTTCATATACATATTCAGGAGTTTGAATTAGCTGATCTCTAAGGTCACTTCCAGATCTAAATTTAGCATGATATGAAAAGTGGGAAAGCTGGTTAAGTAAGGAGAGATTCAATTTTTTTTTATTTTCATTTTTTTTATGTCTTCACTTGCTATGCCTAGCTAAGTGCGCAGTTCCTTACCAGGAAACAACTTAAGTGTTAGAGAGGATATTTCAATACTTCTATGCATCTATGAACTCATCAGTATGGACACTGCCTCCAAAAATGCAGATAGTAACCATTATATGCCTTTATATCCTGTTGGTTTCTTGTCTGTATCTTTCCAACAATTCTCCATAGAAGATTTTCACAATTCCTCAGTCTTTTCTCTGAATTTTAAGGTACCTTGTGAACACCAGTACAACATTTAAGCTAGTCATTAAACTTCATTGGATGGCTTCCACTTCTACATGTCTTTGGTATGTCTTTTCTTACTCTGGTAGCTTGTAACTATAATCTGGGGGCCACATATCTATCACACAGAATGTATGGATGCCTGCTTAGTCTGGAGAATGGCTCACTCACTCCAGTTTGCCCTAAAACTTCTAATCTTAAGTTACTCAAAGTCCTAGGGTAACCATATTTTTAGGAACACATTTCACTGTCCTTCACTTTAGCTCTTGAATCCCTACTAGATCACTTCCATTAACAAAATCAACTATTCACAGTGGCAATGAAAATAATAGCAGCTAGCATTTTTATATTTTTTTTAATGCAATTTATTTATTTAACATATTTGGTTTTCAGCATTGATTTTCACAACAGTTTGAATTACAAATTTTCTCCCCATTTCTGCCCTCCCCCCCCCACTCCAAGATGGCGTATATTCTGGTTGCCCTGTTCCCCAGTCAGCCCTCCCCTCTATCACCCCCCTCCCCTCTCATCCCCTTTTCCCTTCCTTTCTTGTAGGGAAAGATAAATTTCTACGCCCCATTGCCTGTGTATCTTATTTTTTAGTTGCATACAAAAAGTTTTTTTGTTTTTGAACATCTGATTTTAAAACTTTGAGTTCCAAATTCCCTTCCCTCTTCCCTTCCCACCCACCCTCCCTAAGAAGTTGAGCAATTCAACCTAGGCCACACATGTATTATTATGTATAACCCTTCCACAATATTCATGTTGTGAAAGGCTAACTACATTTTGCTCCTTCCCAACCCATCCCGCTTTATTGAATTTTCTCCCTTGACCCTGTCCCCTTTCCAAAGTGTTTGTTTTGATTACCTCCACCCCCATCTGCCCTCCACTCCATCATCCCCCTGCCTTTTATTTTTTTTTTTTTATCTTCCTCCCTCTTCTTTCCTGTGGGGTAAGATACCCAACTGAGTATGTATGGTATTCCCCCTCAGGCCAAATCTGATGAGAGCAAGGTTCACTCATTCCCCCCTCACCTGCCCACTCCCCTCCTCTCCTAGAACTGCTTCCTCTTGCCCCCTTTATGGGAGATAATCCACCCCATTCTATCTCTCCCTATCTCCCTCTCTCAGTAAGTTACTCTCTCATCCCTTAATTTCATTTTATTTCTTTTAGCTATCTTCCCTTCATCCTCAACTCACCCTGTGTCTGCTCTCTTTCTTTTACATATATATATATATACACATACATACACATACATACATATACACATAGATACATGCATACATACACATTCACTTATATGTATACATAAACATATATATATGCATATATATATGCATATTCCCTTCAACTACCCTAATACTGAGGTCTCATGAATCATACTCACCATCTTTCCATGTAGGAATGTAAACAAAACAGTTCAACTTTAGTAAGTCCCTTGCAATTTCCGTTTCTTGATTACCTTTTCATGCTTCTCTTGATTCTTGTGTTTGAAAGTCAAATTTTCTATTCAGTTCTGGTCTTTTCACTGAGAAAGCTTGAAAGTCCTCCATTTTATTGAAAGTCCATATTTTGCCTTGGAACATGATACTCAGTTTTGCTGGGTAGGTGATTCTAGGTTTTAATCCTAGCTCCATTGACCTCCAGAATATTGCATTCCAAGCCCTTCGATCTCTTAATGTAGAAGCTGCCAGGTCTTGGGTTATTCTGATTGGGTTTCCACAATATTCAAATTGTTTCTTTCTGGCTGCTTGCAGTATTTTCTCCTTGATCTGGGAGCTCTGGAATTTGGCAACAATATTCCTAGGAGATTTCTTTTTGGGATCTATTTGCGGAGGCGATCGATGGATTCTTTCAATTTCTATTTTGCCCTGTGGCTCTAGAATATCAGGGCAGTTCTCCTTGATAATTTCCTGAAAGATGGTATCTAGGCTCTTTTTTTGATCACGGCTTTCAGGTAGTCCAATAATTTTTAAATGATCTCTCCTGGATCTATTTTCCAGGTCAGTGGTTTTTCCAAGGAGATATTTCACATTGTCTTCCATTTTTTCATTCCTCTGGTTCTGTTTTATAATATCCTGATTTCTCATAAAGTCACTAGCTTCCACTTGCTCCAATCTAATTTTTAAAGTAGTATTTTCTTCAGTGGTCTTTTGGACCTCCTTTTCCATTTGGCTAATTCTGCCTTTCAAGGCATTCTTCTCCTCATTGGCTTTTTGGAGCTCTTTTGCCATTTGAGTTAGTCTATTATTTAAGGTGTTGTTTTCTTCAGTGTATTTTTCAGTATTTTTTTGGGTCTCCTTTAGCAAGTCATTGACTTGTTTTTCATGGTTTTCTCGCATCCTTCTTATTTCTCTTCCTAATTTTTCCTCTACTTCTCTAACTTGCTTTTCCAAATCCTTTTTGAGTTCTTCTATGGTCTGGGGCCAGTTCATGTTTTTCTTGGAGGCTTTGGTTGTAGGCTCTATGACTTTGTTGTCTTCTTTAGGCTGTATGTTTTGGTCTTCTTTGTCACCAAAGAAAGAATCCAAAGTCTGAGACTGAATCTGGGCGCATTTTCGCGTCCTGGCCATATTCCCAACCAACTAACTTGACCCTTGAGTTTTTCAGTGGGGTATGACTGCTTGTAGATTACAGAGTTCTATGTTCTACGTTTGGGGGGGAGGTGCCAGCTCTGTCAGAGCCGCACTCCTCCTTCCCCAAGGACCCCCAGTCCAGACTGGGCTCAGATCTTCGGCAGGCTGTGCACCCCTGCTGTGATCCGCCACTTAATTCCCCCCACCAGGTGGGCCTGGAGCCGGAAGTAACAACAGCTGTAGCTGCCCCACCTCCGCTGCCCCCGGGGCTGGAAGCCGAACCTCGAACTCCTTCCACTCCCGCAGCTTTTCCCACTAACCTTCTCCACAGTCTTTGGTGTTTGTGGGTCGAGGGGTCTGGTAACTGCTCACGTATTCAGGGCGCTAGGGCCCCCTCCGCCCGGCTTCTGGTCTGGATCGTCCACGCCGCTCAGGCTGGGCTCTGCTCCACTCCGTTCCCAGCTCCCAGCTCCCAGCTCCCAGCTCCGTGTGGAATAGAGCTCACCCAGAGACCATCCGTGCTGTCCTGGGCTGGAGCCCTGCTTCCCTCTGCTGTTCTGTGGGTTCTGCCATTCTAGAATTGGTTCAGAGCCATTTTTATAGGTTTTTGGAGGGACTCGGGTATGGAGCTCACTCTAGTCTGTGCTTACCAGCCGCCATCTTGGCTCCGCCCTTAGCATTTTTATATTTTAAAATTTACAAAGTGCTTTACAAATATCTCATTTTTTCTCCTCAAATTAACTCTTGGAGGTAGGTGATATTATCCCCTTCCACCATTTTAGAGAGGAGGAAACTGAGGCAGGCAGAGATTACATGACTTGCTCAAGATCACACAGCTAGTAAGTATCAGAAGTGATATTTGAACTCAGTTCTTCAGACTCCAGGTCCAGTGTTCTATCCGTTGTGGTACAATGTATAATGGTGAAGTTTTTTTATCTTAAATACAACAATTTACTTAGCAATGACACAAGCTAAATAAGAACAGTATAGTTACTCATACATTAAGGCAAATGCAGAACATATATATACATACACACACACACACACACACACACACACACACACACACACACACATATATATATATATATATATATATATATAAATTCCATACATAAACATTACTCACACTCTCCCACCAACACATTCAACATCTGTGGGGGAGAATAAACACATGTTTACAGAAACTGATTAAGGAAGCAGATGAGGAAGGGAAACTCAAATGTACAAGATAATTCACACTTCTGGACTTCAGTCTAGGTATTACTGGTCTATTCAGGACATCTATATCAAAGAAAGCCACTTCTATGCTTACTGCTTATCAGCTAATTCATACTATTCTCAAGATGATGAAATCCTCTTATATTCTCAAATTTATGAGGTATTTACAATTTCCTTTTAATTTAGTCATCCTTTAAATGGTTTGGGGGAAATTGTTTAACTCAGTTGAGAGACCAACTCACTTTAAGATGAAGATGTCTTCAGTGTCACTCTTTTGGTGAAATACAAGCCCAGAAAGCCATCCATGCAGTAGAGTATACAATCCAATCAGATTGTAGCAAACAGAGCTCACAGCAAAACAGCTCGGGTCAACTTTGGACAAGAGAAACTAGGCTGGCTAGTTCTTTACTAGTCTGGATTCTGCTTCATCCAAATAAATTTTAGTATTTTTTTCCTTTACAACAGTTGTTCTCCCTAACACTTTTTTTTTAATTGTGGACCTCTTTGGCAATTGCTTGTAACATATGAACCCCTTCTCATGATGATATTTGTTTCTTTTATTTATAATTCAAATAAATAGTTAACCATATATATATATATATATATATATATATATATATACATATGTATATATATAAACAAATAAAGAGATGTATGCATAGGCTTATGTGTATAGATGTATATACACATACATGTATCTCAACTATATGTATATCAACTATGTGCATTTCCACATTAACTGATCCCTTGGAAATCTATCTACAATACTTTTAGAGGATTTGCAGGTCTAAGATTAAGAATTCTTAGTATAACACTATCTTCAAAACCTTTTTCTTTTCTGTATTTGTCTCTCTAACCAGAGAGGGCAGCAAAGAATGACAGGCAATTCTGCCAGGCTTCTCTACTCTTTCCTTCTAGATGGGACTGAAGGGCAATATTTATAGCCAAAGCTCTATTTCTATGAGCTCTAATTTTTATTCAGGCAGCCATGAACTAGTAGCCAAAGACTGCTTGTCAGGTGACTGCTTCTGCTGCTGTTTGTTTCAAACATCAATGACAGAGCTGCCTTTGGATATCCTGATGTGTCTTTCTCTTCTGCCTTTCTTGATCATTCTAGCATCTTTAATGTCTTCCTGGTCCTTTAGTCTCTTCACCAACCACTGTTAATAGATTAAATCAGAGTTTCTTGGAACCCAGTGACAAACTTTTTACGTAGGTAAAAAGACAAGATGTTTCTGATGAGAAAGCAACAGTCCAGTTCTTATTTAATCATCTATTACCATGCACTTATGTGATTTTTCATTTTTGACTTTTAGCCTCTTAAATCTTAAAATATTTTCATTCAAATGTTATGAGTTACCAAAATCCCCCACAGCTCTAGGCACTGATCAATTCTTGAAAGTCCTCCATCTCTGTTTTTCTTGAAACTCTGTTTCTTCATACTCACTTATTCATGTTTCATCAATATCAGTTTTTAGTAAACAAAAGTTGATTCTTGACTCTTTAAACCAGCAAAATGTTAATACAAATAAGACATGACCTTACATTCCTTATAAGGTGTTAAGTCTCTACAGTACATTGTCTGTCCCATCTGACAACTGTTTCTCTACACAGAGATTTCTACAGTTTTTATTAATCCAAAGTTCTTTTCCTATTCTTTTAAGGGGTAAAGATATTCAATGTTGAAAGAGGTAATACCTTCTTACATCAGAGGTATCAAGCAACATTCCTGAGTGCGCCCTTTTTCTATACAAAAAAAGTTGGACCTTAAGAAACAAGATCATAGATAAGATACAATTAATAATACATCACAGCTTGTTTATGCCAACCTTGCATCTTTCTGTTGTTCCTTGCATCACCTGCCATTAATATTGGATTGGGCACTGGAAGTGAAGTCAGAAGAAATCAGGTTCAAATCCTATCTCACACACTCATTAGCTGTGTCACACTAAGCAAGTCACAACCTCTTTCAGCCTCAGTTTTTACATTTTTAAAGTGGGGCTATTAGACTTGATGGCCTATAAATTTCCTTGCAGCTATAAATCTACTGTTATGCGGTCCTGTATACTAGCCCAATGCAGAAGACAAAGAAAGTTATAACCACTAAAGTACCAGGCATGTTTCATTTATTTTTGATTGAGTGCACAGAGAATATATAATTTTTCTCTACAGCATATATCTTAAAATATGTTTTCTCTTTGTGTCATCGCTTAAGTATCACTCTTTTGATAAGCTTTCGGTGTTCCATGAATAAGTGACTTTCAGTTCCTGTTCTCAGAAATTTAACACAATGGCTGCAAAGAAATAAGTTTCTAATTTACTCTATCTCAGAAAATGTCACAGCTGTCCTTTTTGTTCCATTCAGGACTCCTTGGGGTTCCATGACCTCTCCAATAAGAAGGACAGTTTTTCTTTCTTGGCAATATGTGCCTTTGATTAATGGAGTCCTCAGCAGAGCTGAAGGAAGCTGACGTTTGGGACTGAATAGGTTTGCCACTGAAACATTAGCAAGAATGGAATACAAGAGTTCCACTTGATTCTCAACTTACCTACCCAACTTTCCACCTGTTTCTTTTCACATTTCAATGAACATACACACTTACACAAGTCTCTAATTAAAGTTACTTTCAGTGTCTTGACTGTCATATTTTTTTTTACCTAGCACATGCTGTTGCTACTCTCCCTCACATCAGAATTAGCTAATAGAAAACACTGCTAAATTTTTAGGGAGGGAAAGGTGGAGGTAGAAAAGGATATGATTCTCCTGACCTTACCAAGGAGTTATGCTAAGGTGTTATGATAAAGATCAAGACAGGTCCAGGGATGAAGTACCAGCTATGGCAGTGATCCCCAGGCCTCTCAGCCCAGGACAGGAGTTTGTCACCACTACAGGAGACACCAGGGCAGGGCCTGTGGCCATGGCAACAGCTACTACTGAGGCCTCTAGCCCACAGTCTAAAAGTTTGAAACTCACCTTCTTGAACTTCCGGGAGCCATGATGACCAGGTAAAATGGCTCTCATCCCTCCCTTCCTTACCCAAACAATATTCCCTTGGGAAAAACCCTGAAAAAGAGGACAGGGAAGTGGGGCTTCAGTATCCTTTTAGCTCAAAAAGTTGGGGAGGGGGCCCTTCTTGTGGCAGAAGGAGGCTAGTGAAGGAAGAGAGGTGTCTGCGAAGGCGCCCCCTGAGCAGAACAGCAAGAGTCCTGAGCCCCAGGAAGGTGGGGCCAGCAAGCACCAATACCAGGACCCTAAATTTGCCTTTGAACAGCCAGGCTGTAGCACAGCCCTAGGGGAAGAGGAGACTTCCAGCAGCTAGACAACACCTCCCTCACACCTCACAAAACCAGAAGCCACAGCACACAAAGTCAGAGAGCAGGACAACAGTTCTCAGCATAAGAATGTTGGGACAGAGCCTCCTGAGCCACAGAAGTGGAGATCCACCTTAGAAGCCAGGCAGGGAAAAGACACCACGAAAAAAGAGAACAGAAAACCAAAGATTATGGATTCCTATTATGGAGACAGGGAAGATCAAAATACCAATTAGGAGAGGAGACCATTGACATACCCACATCTGAAACCTCAAAAGGGAGTGTGAACTGGTCTCAAGCTCAAAAGCATTACTGGAAGAGCTCAAGGAGGATTTTAAAAACCAAATTAGAAAGGTAAAAGAAGGGAATAAATCTTTAATAAGGAAAATTGGCAAAATGGTTAAGGAGGCTCAGAATATAATTGGAGAGAATGACTCCTTAAAAGGAAAATTAATCAAATGGAAAAGGAGATACAGAAGCTAAATGAAGAAAACAGTTTGTTAAAAATTAGGCTTTGTCAAGTGGAAGCTAATGATTCTATGAAACATCAAGAATTAGTCAAACAAAATCTAAAGAATGAAAAAAATAGAAGAAAATATGAAATATTTGATTAGAAAAAAAAACTGACTTGGAAAATATGTTCAGGAGAGACAAATTAAGATTTATTGGTCTACCTGAAAGCCATGATGAAAAAAAGAGTCTGGACAGTATCCTCGAATAAATCATCAAGAAAAACTTCCCTGTGTTCCTAGGAACAGAGGGTAAAATAGTAATCAAAAGAATCCACTGATCACCCTCTGAAAGACATCCCAAATTGAGAACACCAAGGAATATAGTAGCCAAATTCCAGAATTATCAGGTAAATGAGAAAATACTGCAAGCAGCCAGAAGAAACAATTCAAATATTGTGTAAATACAGTTAGGATCACACAGGATCTTTCAGATTCTACAACAAAAGAAAGGAGGAGTTGGAATATGATATTCCATAAAGCAAATGATCTTGGACTACAACCAAGGATCAACTATCCAGCAAAAGTGAGCATAATTTTTCAGTCAAGGAGATGGACATTGTTAAGGCAATCGGTAAGTAAGAAGCTCTTTCCTGCCCATTTGAATAGGCTTAAGGTGGGGCAACAGGTGGGCTGACTAAGGGAGTGGGGCCAACTAAGGACAGAACTACAGCTGCAATTGCTTCTGGCCCCAGGCCCATATGGTGGGAGGAATTAAGTGGCAGACGAGAGTGGGAGTGCAGGTCCAGCTTAGATCTGAGTCTGATCCAGGTTGGCGGTTCTTGAGGGGGAAAGAGCACTGGTGTGGCAGAGTTTCCTGTGTAGAAATATCTCTGAAAGCAACAGTGCAGTCCCTCAAGCGTGGGAAAAAGTAACCTATACTCTACAAGCAGTCATACCCCAACGAAAAACTCAAGGGTCAAGTAGTTGGCTGGGAACATGGCCAGGCAGTGAAAACTGACTCAGATTCAGACTCAGATTTTGGAATCTTTCTTTGGTGACAAAGAAGACCAAAACATACAACCAGAAGAAGTCAACAAAGTCAAAGAGCCCATATCAAAAGCCTCCAAGAAAAACATGAACTGGTCTCAGACCATGGAAGAGATCAAAAAGGATTTGGAAAAGGAAGTTAGAGAAGTAGAGGAAAAATTAGGAAGAGAAATGAGAGTGGTGCAAGAAAACCATAAAAACCAAGTCAATGACTTGCTAAAGGACACCCAATAAATACTGAAAAAAGTAATACCTTAAAAAATAGACTAACTCACATGGCAAAAGAGCTCAAAAAAGCCAATAAGGAGAAGAATGACTTTAAAGGCAGAATTAGCCAAATGGAAAAGGAAGTTCAAAAGACCATTGAAGAAAATACTACCTTAAAAATTAGGTTGGAGCACGTGGAAGCTAGTGACTTTAGGAGAAATCAAGATATTATAAAACAGAAACAAAGGAATGAAAAAATGGAAGACAGTGTGAAATGTCTCATTGGAAAAACCACTGACCTGGGAAATAGATCCAGGAGAGATAATTTAAAAATTATTGCACTAACTGAAAGCCATAATCAAAAAAAGAGCCTAGATATCATCTTTCAAGAAATTATCAAAGAGAAGTGCCCTGGTATTCTAGAGCCAGAGGGTAAAATATAATTTGAAAGAATCCACTCATCACCTCCTGAAAAAGATCTCAAAAAGAAAACTCCTAGGCATATTGTTGCCAAATTCCTGAGCTCCCAGATCAAGGAGAAAATACTGCAAGCAGCCAGAAAGGAACAATTTGAGTATTGTGGAAACACAATCAGAATAAGACAAGATCTAGCAGCTTCTACATTAAGGGATTGAAGGTCTTAGAATATGATATTCCTGAGGTCGATGGAGCTGGGATTAAAACCAAGAATCACCTACCCAACAAACTGAGTATCATGCTCCAAGGCAAAACATGGAAGTTCAATAAAATAGAGGACATCCCAGCTTTCTTAATGAAAAGGACAGAGGTAAATAGAAAATTTGACTTTCAAACACAATAATCAAGAGAAGCATGAAAAGGAAACAAGAAAGAGCAATCATAAGTGACTTATCAAAGTTCAACTGTTTTGTTCACATTCCTACATAGAAAGATGATGTGTATAATTTATGAGACCTCAGTATTAGGGTAGCTATATATACACATACATATATACATATATATATATATACATATATATATATATATATGTATGTATGTATAGACAGAGGGCACAGGGTGAGCTGAATATGAAGGGATGATACCTAAAAAAAATCAAATTAAAGGATGAGAGAGGCATATATTGAGAGAGGGAGAAAGGGAGAGATAGAATGGGGTAAATTATCTCACATAAAAGTGGCAAGAAAAAGTAGTTTGTTGGAAGGGAAGATGGTTCAGGTGAGGAGGAATTAGTGAATCTTACTCTCATTGAAATGGACCTGAGGAGGCAACAACAAACACACTCATTTGGGTATCTTAACCCACAGGAAAGGAGGAGGAAGCAGATAAAAAGGGGGGACAATAGAAGGGAGGGCAGATAAGGGGAAGAGGTAATGAAAAGCAAACACTTTTGAAAAGGGACAGGGTCAAACGAGAGAATTGAATAAAGGGGGATAGGATAGGAAGTAGCAAAGTATAGTTAGTCTTTCACAACATGAGTATTGTGGAAGGGTTTTGAATAATGATACACAAGTGGCCTATGTTGAATTGCTTGCCTTCTTGGAGAGTGTGGGTGGGGAGGGAAGAGGTGAGAAAATTTGGAACTCAAAGTTGTAAAAGAAGATGTTAAAAAAAAAGTTTTTGCATGCAACCAAGAAATAAGATATACAGGCAATAGGGCGTATATAAAATCTATCTTGCCCTACAAGAAAGTAATGGAAAAGGGGATGGGGGGAGTGGGGTGACAGAAGGGATGGTTGGCTGGGGAATGAGGCAATAAGAATATATGCCATCTTGAAGTGGGAGAGAGGGTCGAAATGAGCAGAAAATTTGTAATTCAAACTCTCATGAAAATTAATGCTGAAAACTAAAAATATCAAATAAATTAATAATGATTTAAAAATGAATAAATAAATTGCCCAGGTTAACAGAAGAGGAAATAAAATAATTAAATAACCTCACTTAAGAAAAAGAAATCGAGCAAGCCATCAACGAAATCACTAGGAAAAAATCTCCAGGTTCAGATAGTTTTACACGTGAATTTTATCAAACATTTAAAGAACAATTAATTCCCATACTTTAGAGATTATTTGGGAAAATAGGCAATGAAAGAGTCCCACCAAATAATTTTTAGGACACAATAAGGTACAATTACATGACCAGGAAGAGTCAAAACAGAGAAAGAAAATTATAGATCAATTTCCATAATGAAAAGTTATGCAAAAATTTTAAATACAAGCTCCAGCAACTTTTCCTGAGAATAATACACTTTAACCAGGTAGGATTTACTCCAGCTATGCAAGTCTCATTGAATGTTAGGAAAACTATCAGCATAATTGATCATATCAACAACAGAACTAGTAGAAACCATACGAGTATCTCGATTGATGCAGAAAAAGCTTTTTGATAAAATACAACATCTGTGCCTATTAAAAATACTAGGAAGCATAGCAATAAATGTAGTCTTCCTTAAAATTATAAGTAGCATCTACCTAAAACCATCAGCGAGCTTTATAGGTAATGGGGATAAGCTAGATACATTTCCAATAAGATCGGGGTGAAACAAGGATGTCCATTATCGCCCCTTTTATTCAATTTGGTACTAGAAATGTTAGCTATCAATAAGAGAAGAAAAAGAAATTGAAGGAATTAGAATAGGCAAAGAAGACATTAAGTTATCGCTCTTTGCAGATGGTATGATGATTTACTTAGAGAATCCTAGAGAGTTAAGTAAAAAATACTTGAAATAATAAAAATACTTTAACACATTTACAGGATATAAAATAAACCCACATAAATCCTTGGCGTTCCTATACATTACTAACAAAGCCCCAAAGCAAAAGATAGAAAGGGAAATTCCACTTAAAGTTATTGTAAACACTATAAAATATTTAGGACTCTACATGCCATGACAAAACCAGGACCTATATGACCATAATTATGAAACACTTTTCACACAAATAAAGTCATAAATGGAAAAATGAATGGAAATAAATAGTGGAATAAACAAAGGGAAATAATAAATAAATGGAAATACATCTCAATAAATTGGAAAACATCACTTGCTCATGGTTAGGCTGAGCTAATATAATAAAAATGACAATTTTACATAAATTAATTTACTTATTCAGTGCCATACCAATCAAACTACCCAAAATTATTTTACAGAGCTGAATAAAATAACAAAAAAATCATGTATAGAATAAAAAGTCCAGAATATTAGGGAAATTAATGAAAAGAAATGCTAGTGAAGGTTGCCTCGCCATGCCAGATCTTTAACTGTACTATAAATCATCAGTCATCAAAACTAATTGGTACTGGGTAAGAAATGGAGTGATAGATCAGTGGAATAGGTTAGGTACACAAGACACATTAGTCAACTACTATAGCAATCTAGTCTTTGATAAGCCCAAAGAATCCAGCTTCCAGGTTAAAAATTCACTCTCCCAAAGCTGCAGGGAAAATTGGAAAATGGTATGGCATAAACTGGACATAGACCAATATCTTATACCATATACCAAAATAAAGTCAAAATGGGTTCACGATTTAAAAACAAAGGCTGATACTACAAGCAATTTTGGAGAGCAAGGAATAGTTTACCTATCAGATCTATGTGAAAGGGAAGAATTCATGACCGAACAAGAGATAGAAAGTGTTACACAAAATGCAAAATGGATAATTTTGATTATGTTAAATTGAAAAGTTTTTATATAAACAAAACCAATGCAACAAACATTAGGAGGGAAGCAGAAAATTGGGAGAAAATCTTTATAACCAGTGTCTCTGATAAAGGCCTCACATCCAAAACGTACAGGGAACTGATCCAAATTTATAGGAATACAAGTCATTCCCCAATTGAGTACTGGTCAAAGCATATTAACAGACAGTTTTCAGAGGAAGAAATTAAAGATATCTATAGTCATATGGAAAATGCTCTAAATCACTATTGATCAGAGAAACGCAAATCAAAATAACTCTTAGGTACCACATCTCCCCTGTCAGATTGGTTAACCTGACAAAATAGGAATATGATAAATGCCGGAGAGGATGTAGGAAAATTGGAACTTTCTTACATTGTTGGTGAAGTTGTGAACTGATCCAGCCATTCTGGAGAGAAATTTGGAACTATATCTAAAGGGCATTATTATACTGTACATACCCTTTGACCGAGCAATACCACTTCTAGGAGTGTATCCCTAAGAGATCATACAAGTGGAAAAGTAACCTTTATTTATAAAAAATATTTACAGCAGCTCCTTTTATGGTGACAAAGATTTGGAAATCAAGTGGACTCCCATCAATGGGGGAATGGCTTAACAAATTGTGGTATATGAATGTAATGGAATGTCATTGTGCTACAAGAAATGAGGAGCAGGCGGACTTCAGTGTAACCTTAAATGATTTATGTAAACTGATGCCAAGTGTGGGGAGTAGAACCAGGAGTTCATTATACAACATTACAGACACACAGTATCTGTAAGGACTAACTTTGATAGACTTGCCTTCCCTCATCAATGCAAGGTTCAAAGATGACTCTAAAAGACTCATGATGGAAATAGCTGTGCACATCCAGAGAAAGAATTATGGAGTCTGAATGCAGTTTGAGGCAAACTTTCCGCTATCTCTCTTTTTTTCCTTCTTTTTTGTGGTTCTGTTTCTCTTTTCTCATGATTCATTCCATTGGTCATAATTCTTCTTTAAAACTAGGCTTCAATAAATAAGTCCAATGTGAAGGTATAAAGTAGAACCTACATTGGATTACATGCTGTCTTGTGTATGGGGGAAGAGAAGTTGGAGAGAAAATTTGGAACCCAAAAACTTGTGGAACTGAGTGTTGTAAACTAAAATTTAAAAAAAAAATTAATTTATAAAAAAATAAAGATCAAGATGAAAGGCCTAATTAAGTCCAAAACTCCCATTACCAATTACTATGGAAAAGAGAAATAGATTCTGTAAGGCTTAAGAAATAGCAGAATTTTATTAATATAAATGGCACAGCTAGGTGGCTCAGTAGATAGAGTGGATAACTTGGACCATGATGGAACTCTCCATAGTAATAGGAAAATAAGTGGGGTAGAAGCCAATAAGATCAGTTTTTTGACATGTTCAGGTTAAGCTGTCTATGAGACATATAGTTCATGATATACAATAGGCACTGAGAGATGTGAACATGGAAGTCAGGAGAGAGGTTAGGGATAGATTAATACATCTGACAATCATCAACTTAGGGGATGATTATTAGATCTGTGTAAGCTGATGAGATAACCAAGTGAAATAGAATAGAGGCAGAAAGGGTAAGGACAAAGACAGAGCTTTAGCCAATAATTATGGTTATTGGGCACAAACCAGATGACAATCAAGAAAAGGCACCTGAGACAGAGCCATCAGACTGAAAGGAATATTTTTGGCCAGCTGAGGAGGCTAAAGTGGCAAGAGTAACAGGATTGGTCTAAGGCCAGTCCTCTCCTCCTTTCCAGTTTCCAACACAAGCTCCAACCTAGCTGGCCTTCATAGTTCATGATCAATTATATGCTGGGTGCAGTGAGTCTCACCCACACATTGATGAGAAACATTTGGTGATGCTTTGAGATGATTGGATTCTTGTAAGCTATTTGCAAAACCTTGAATAACTGGCTAACGGTGTTACTTCTAAGACTGGGTTGTAATAGAGTCATGTTTGACACTTTGTGACCTCATTTAGGGTTTTCTTGGCAAAGATTCTGGAGTGGTTCCCCATTTTCTTCTCTGGCTCATTTTACAGATGAAGAAATTGCAACAGGTTTAAGTGACATGCACAGGATCATATAATTTTTGAGGCCAGATTTGACCTCAGGAAGAGGAGTCTTCCTAACTCACAGCCTAGGCACTGTATTCACTGTACCATCTAACTGGCTCTCTAAGATTGTATTATTCTCAAATCCTTACTTTCTCTCCCCCCCCCTTATCTAATCAGTTTCTATGTAAGCACCAGACAATGTGCTAAATGTAATGAACAAAGACAATAGACAAGCTGAAAAGTGTTGGGGAGAAGGTACACATGGAAACTTAGGAAAAGTACCTGATCTGGGAGAATGGTAGAAAAGTCAGAGAAATATCAAGATTGTGCACAGGTGAAAAATAAGGAGATGTTATAATCTGAGCTCCCTACTTAGGACATTTTGAAATTCATGACTCCCTCCTCTAATCAAGGTTACAGAGGGTTGTGAGGAGGTAGAATATTGAGGCTGATGGATTCTTGCAGGGAAACCAAGTTTTCCTAATAATGATCTTTCTGGGACATTATGGAAAAATCAGAGAATTCCCAAAATAATGCAGCTAGGTGAGAAATGAGTTAACAAATCTAGATGATTCTACCTTTGTAACATCTCCCATATACACTACTTCTCTGTTCTGACACTGCTGCCACTGTAGTATAAACCCTAATTTATTCATGCCTGGACTATTACAGTAGCCTTCTGATTGGTCTCAATCCCTCAAGTGTTGCTTCACTCCAGGCCATCACTCCACTAAGCTTAAAATGGATTTTTCTAAAAAGCAAATTTGAACATGTTATGTCCTTCCCCTGCCCCCATCTCTGCCTTGTCACATCAATATAGTCTAGGAGTTCACTATATCATCCAGGATCAAATCTAAATTCTTCTGTCCAGGGCATTCAAAGCACTTCATAACATGGTCCATTCCTATCTTTCCAGTCTTTTGCTACAATATTCCTTTCCATATACTATGCAGTGTAGAGGCATGGGACTCCTTTATATTCCTTTTAGAAGACACTATGCCCAGCACTAAACATTTTCATTGTCTCTATGCCCTATTACTAGAATTATCTCCTCCTCACCTCCCTCTCCACTCCTCCCTTTCAAGTACCAGCTAAAATATGACCTTCTACCAGATCCCTTTTCTAATAACCCTTATAATCATGATTTTCTGGCTGCAATGTGAATTATTTCAATTAAAATTTAATTTTCTGTGTTCAGAAGTTCTGGGCAGTTCTTTTTATTATTTCCTTCATGATGGTGTTGAGGTTTTTTGGTCCTGTTATGTACATCTGGATTGTCTTTATATAACCTGTTTTTGAGATCAGGATGTTTTGTTTTCATAGCAAATACATTTTCTATTAACATTATTGTTTTTTTTGCATCTCCTCTTCTAGGCTATCCTTCATTTCTGTGTATTTGTATTACCAATCTATTGTTCTCTCTTTTGTTTCTTTGGTGAGGCTTCACATTGCAGATTCCAGATTTTTTTTCTAATCTGTTCATCATTTTTGTTATGCAGTACACAAATTCTGCTGTCATTCTCATTTCTCTTTTGAGCCACTCAGGTACAGTGTATTGTTGTTCCATGTTCTCATATTCCATAAAGCCCTCTGTCTTATCAAAGGTGAATAATTTTCCTTTATTTTTAAGTATTTATTCATAATTGCCTGAATTCATTTATGAAATTTGGAGACGACATTTTCTTCTGTTACTGATTTTCCTGTTAATATATCAGTTTTATGTTCAAGGACTTGGATTTTCTTCTTCCTGAAATCTTCAGTAATTTCAGTTTCTTTGCTCCTTCCCCCCTTTATTTTCCTAGCTAACTTTTTTGACTTCCTTCCTTCTGTCATTCCTTGTGGGCTAGATCTCAAAACATCTCAGCCTTCTTCCATACTAGGTAATTCATAATTAGCCAACCTAGGTCTCTTCCCAAACTGACTTTTGAGTTGTCAGATCTTGCTACACATAAATATTGTGCTCTTTCCCTCAGGTTTGGTAGAGAGGTACAGAACCCCATATACTCATGGTGTCTTGTCCTGATGACCTGCTCCACTCAATCTGTTCCTCAATTCTTTGGCCAGGCACTGACAGTGCAAAGTTTCACAGAACTGGGACTTCTGGGTCTCACTCCCAGCCGACTTTTACTCCTGAAGGGCTGTGGCCAACTGGTTGCCATGGCCTGATCAATATTGCACAACCTAGTCAGGGGGTGTTTCCATGGCACTAGAAAGAGGAGGGGGTAATCAAAGTATATATGATAAGCCTATGTCATTTACTTGTCTCTTCACCAGTCCCTGGTACATAGTAAACACTTAATGAACTCCTGTTAACTGACTGACTGGCTATTCCAATTCTTTTCTCCCTAATACTTTAGTCTCCCTAGCATGCCACCACTGGCAGTTAAACTGATGCTACCATTCACTCGATCTACCTTGATTCTTCTTTTCTTCATGTGTCAAATAATGATAATAATAACCACACTACCTATCTCACAAGGTTTTTGTGAGGTTAGTGTTTTATAAATTGGGAATCTCTTTATAATTGTGAACTATTATAAAGCTGGTATCTGAACCTGTGATTTCATTAGTATAGGGAATTTCTTCCTGCCCCTGTGAGTTATGATTATTATAGTAAGCCCTTTTTAAATTACCTAAAATCATAATATGATATTGTTAGTAAATAGGAGAAGATGTGGAAGGGGGAGATAGAGGAAACTCCCATGGTTTTCTACCTATAGGGTGTCTAAGATTTAAGGATTCTCCCAAAAGCTAGGGGTGGTGGTGGCACCTATATTATGGTAGCTTTGAGGATTTCCTAGTGGGAAAATATTGGACATGTGAAAGGCCTATTGTACCACATGGTGCCATGGAGTATTGTACATACATGGAGATAGGGAATTAGCCTGATTTCATTTATATGAGCAACTTTAGAATAAAAAAACTCCCTCAGCACTTTATTTGCAGCTTATATTCTTAGCAAGTTGCCTATCCCTAGAGCATTGAAATGTTAAATTACTTGCTCCAGGTTACACTGTTAGTATATGTCAGAAGTGAGACTGGAACTCAGGTCACTCCAGTTCATACAATGGTACCAGGATGTCTTTCCCTGTTCATAGTTTTATCTAGTATCTAGTATACAATGAAGATAGAATCTTTGGCATAATTATTTTTGAGAATATCCATTGTAGGAAGCAAATGGTTGAGTAAAATTAACCTGTCCTTTTATTTTTTCAGACAGTAAGCTACTGTCAGACAGTTGATGCCAGTAGCAAATGTGTCAAAAATTGCACATCTGCTTGTGGAGATACTTAGTATGTTTCCACCTTCAGATGAACATCAAGCATAAATTTAAGAGGAATACATGTCTCAACAAATTCAGACCTGCCTTCCCTTTCTTTTGTCTTCTTTTCAAAGTGTATATCACCATCCCAATCACTCAGTCCTCTGCACCCTCCAATTCCTTTCAGCAGTGAACAAATGCAAATTGGTAGGCAGTTCAGTTTCAGTGGTGTGTGGAAGAGTTATGCAATGGTCATTTGAAGCTTATGTTCACTTCATGTTTTGCTGGCTATTGTGCATTTCATTATTTTGATCCATTTTCCTTAGATCCTAAGGCAAATGAAATTATTTAAAAACAACTAATTTTATTTTTTTCATTTTTACTAGAATGTTGGCAAACATTCTTAAAATGAGGCATTGGATATAATATCATTTTAAATAGTAAGAGTCCACCCTTCTTTTTAAAAATCATGAAGGGAAGGTGGGATCCCCAAGCATTCAGATTAAAAAGGAAATAATCAAAAATATTTTTCCCTAGGCATGATCAAATCATAACCCCTTCAGCAATTTGTTCTTCTTAGATTTCTTCATCCCCAGAACAAACTCCACCAAGTAAAATATCAGTCATCTGAAGGGAAAAACCAAACACTGAATATTCTGCAGTATATCATCACAAAGTTGTTTAGCACAGGTGTCTGTATAATTGGGAGAAACTGAGAAAATCAATGTTTAATGGCAAACTCCCATTTCTACTCCTGAGTGTCATGGAGTTAGAATATAAAACATAGAAATTTTGGCAGGAATAGGTCTTGTTAACTTATCCTTCGCTTGCCCATGTTCCCTATGCTACTTCAGCTGTTTCATTTCTATTATTGTCTTAAGGTACATTTTAAGAAAACAAAACAGACTTTACTGGGATGCAGTCTCCTGTGTAGCAGCAAAGCATATTACCTACCATCCACAGGTGTACACCACATGAAGTGGCAAAATGTGATTTGCAGAGATGGAATGATAGATCTATATCCATAAGGTTTCAACCCAGGGTGTATTCTCCATCTGCTATACACCAAAGCATTGTGTTGTTAGACAGGCATATCCAAGGGTACTAAATTATATTTATCTTGAGGAGTTGACCAGGAGGAAGTTTAACTTAGAGTGAGTCTGGGGAATAGAAGTGTCAGATTTACCTTATGTTGAAATCCTATAATTCACTATCACTTTCCAATCAAATAGTTTTAGCTCCTTATCTTTTTTGTGCATTTAGGTTCAATTTCCATTCCCAAGAGGTGATCTAACTTACTGAATAATTTTGGTAATAAGGAAATTCCTGTCCCCACTTTCACTTACTGAATCCAGTTAGGGGATAGGGATCTGTGATTTCACAGATACAGGGATCTCTAGAATGATGAAACTCCTTTTACCAATGCAAGTTGACAATTTCTGTGATACCTATATGCTCAGAGCATAGTTCAGAGGACCAAGAGGTTTTGTGATTTTTAAGGATCACACAGCTAGCATGTATCAAAGGAAAGATTTGAATTCAGGTCTTTCTGGTTCCAAGGCTGGCTATCTATTCCCTATACCACATTACTTCTCAATTATATGTTTTGTTTTGGCAAGAAAAACTATGACTTCCCAGAGAACGAATGAAATTCTGGAAATGAAAATCAAGTCTCTTCCTAGCATTACCTTGGAGAGAATGAAAACAAAGCATACTCAGAACCAGAAGGGCATATACGGAAGAAGCAAAAGTGAGGTGGAGAGAGGCTTAGTAGATTCAGAGGTCAGCAGTAATTGGATATCACATCCTCCTGTTCACCTGGACTGTGGATTTGGAAGAAGTTCTCACTGACTCAAAATATTTGTCAACTATTTTGCACAACTTCTCAACTTTTTTTTTAATCTTTAAACCTTCAGAAGTGGTAATTTGAATAAGAAAGGAAAACAACCTACTGAGGAAAAATTATTCTTTGCACTCTTACATTGTCAGGTAGAGTGATATTGCCCCAATGGCTGGAAGAGCTCAAACCCCACTTTATGTTATGCTTATAAAGTACAGTACTTATATGCACTAAGCTCTAAAGAGCCCTAAATTGATCTTACTTTGGGCCTACGTATCAAATTTTACACAGAAGTTTCTTTGAATTGCACAATGTAGAATTGGAAGGAGTCTCAAAGTCACCTAGTCCACCCTCCCTTCCATTATATCTGTCTGTTCCAAAACATTCTTAATAAACACTCATATGGCTTCTACTAGAATATCTCCAGTAGCAGGAAATTCACTATTTCATATGAAAACCTAATCCATTTTTAAATAACTCTAATTGCTGAAATGTTATTTCTTATATTGGGGATCAAATCTACCTCTCTACAACTGTTTCCTCCCTCTACCAAAATTTATCTTCATTCTCCTTTCTGGAATAATGTAGAATAAACTAAATCCATTTCCCACATATCAAGCAGACCTGTAATTAGCATGGGGCAAACAGAGTTTTGCTCCAGGTTCCCAACTTTACATAGAGATAGGAGAAAATAAATGTGTTTCCTCCTTAAGGAATTGTCATCCTTATATCTTGCTCATTGCTCCACCCCTTTTGAATAATATATCATGCAACTCCTCTTCAGGTTACCATTTCTTCTGGAAAAATCATAGCCATATACTACTGGAGGGAGGATGTTTTCCTCCTTTAAAATGACTGGTCCCTTGGGTGGGCTCTTCTTTCTAACACCACTGCTATACCTTCACTTCACTTATTTGGTTTTGTCCCATATTAAAGAATTTCTAAACACAGCTCTAATGGCAATTTTTGGTGCTATGTGAGTCCAGAAAGCCACCTTTCTCTAGAGAACATTTAGGGAAGGCAAGCATGCATTATCATGGATACATAAGGAGGTGGGTTAAGTGAACTACTGGGTCAAGAAACAGTATTTTATGTTCTTTGACCTTATGTTAGATGGTATCACATGTCAACTTTTCCAGTAATGCGAGGGACTGCAAAATCTCAAACACAGAGATTTAGTTAAATGGGAGGTCCATCAATCTGTCAAAGTTTGAAAAGAAAGAGGTTTTCTGGCCATAGGAGAGTTTTGAATAGGAAGAAGCAAGAGGTCACCAGAAGTAAAACTTTAGTCTATATTCAAGATGGTCTCCTAAATCTTAGAGTAGAGAAGTAAACTTCACCATACGGACAGAAGGACCAGTAATAAGGATCATTATATGTTAGTAGTTATCAGTGATTTCCATGATTCAGTAATTGGTTCTGAGAAATGAATACAAGCTCCTTACAAGTTTAAAGACCAAAATATATTCAGATATGTTTGTCATAGACTTGGAGCTCACACATCTGAAGTTACCATTGGGAAAATCTGTAACCCTTTTCATTTCTAGGACTGGGACCCTGTGGTGGATCAGGCCAGGGTCCCATCAAGCCTCTAGGCCTCAGTTTCCCAGAAAGCCCAAAGGAGAGCTGCTGTTCTATGGACTCTTTGGGGCTTGACTGCTCCAGGCCTAGGAATCCAGAGGTGATCACAGGTAAGGCCATTCAGATAATTGGGGATTATTGTTCTCCTCCAGTCACAGCAGGGGACCTGGCTCTGAATTCTAGGGAGGCCTGTTTGCCTCTAGGACAAGGACCCTGTGGTTGATGGCAGCAGGGTCCCATCAAGTTTCTAGGCCTCAATTTCCCAGAAAGTACATAGGGGAGCTGCTAGTCTGTAGGCTCTTAGGGGCTTGATTGCTCTAGGCCTAGGAATCCATGGGTGATCACAGATAAGGCCATTCAGATGCACAGGGCTTGGGTTTTCCTTCAGTGACAGCAGGGTGTGTGGCTCTGAAATGTCTGAAAGCCTTTTCAGTTGTAGGGCTAGGATCCTGTGGTTGATCCCAGCAGGGTCCCATCAAGTCTCTAAGCCTCAGTTTCCCAGAAAGCCCAAAGGGGAGGTGCTATTCTGTAAGCTCTTAAGGGCATGACTGCACCAGGCCTTGCAATGTGGGGGTGATCACAAAAAAGGCCATTCAGATTCTTAGGGCTTCTTTTACTTCTGCAGTCAAACTTACCTAAACATCGTTGACAAACTAATTCTATAGTTAACTAGAAACCCAGATCTTGACCTGAACCCCAGAACAAAAAAAAATGAGCCATATGAATCTAAAGAGAAGGAAGAAGGTTTTTCAGATAAGGGATGGAATCCTAAAAAGAAATAAGATCAACTTCCCTAAATTCTCACTACTAAGTACTAGGGGGCTCTACAGAGTACTGGACTGGAGTCAGGAATATTTGATTTCAAATAAATAGCTAAGTTAAGTTTTCTCATTCTGTACTATTGAATGTCTTTTTGTTAGTTTGTTCTGAAATGTCCAGGTCATTTCAGATCCTGAGTGTTTCAACTACTATATCATTTAACCCTTCAAATTCATGTCAACTTCATATTTAATAAGCATGTTCCGTATGTCTTTATCTAAGCTGTGGTAAAAATTTTGAATTTGACATGACAAAGAGTAAAAATAGAAAGCATGCCCCTCAACCTTTTTGACTGTGGTAATTTGATCAGGTAAAAATCCTCCTAATGTGTAATCCCCCCACCCCATTTGTCTATGTGGTCCAGAAAGACCTCATGATGGATGCTTTTTTATCCATTTTTAGTTTACAGCTTAAATTGATCCTCAACCATATTTCTTCAGGCTTATTCCTAGTTCTGAAAATTCAAATGAAATCAAAACTGAAATTTAAATGTGATATGTCTCACACAGTCATCTGGAGCTGGCACAAGTTGAAGTGTTTTGCTAGAACTGGGAACATGCTTCATGCCCTTAGGGAAAGTACTTGGCAGGTAGGGTTACCCAAATACATCTGGGCATCCTTGGTACATATTCAACATCCATTTGTCTTAACTGGAATTTGGTTTCTAATCTGCCAAAAGTATGAATGTGTGGGGTGGATAAGAACCCATTAGGGTCCAATATATTTTTTTCTTATTCTTAAGGAGGAAAGGGAAAAAAAAGCAATTCATAACTAAATTCAAATTATGTCAAAATTTTTTATGGGTTGGTCATCCTATAGGTTTGAATAAGAAAACAAAAGAAGAAGATGTTGTATATTGTGAAGTGACCTCAGGGATAGAGATAGATACTGGAGCTATGATTTCATTTATAGAAGGAATGTCCCCATGAGGAAAGTCCTACTAATACAAATTGGCACTTCACTGGACTTTGCAGTTCAGAGAGTAAAATGCAACACTTGCATAAGCCATACACATTTTCTGTCTCTCTGTTTCTGTCTCTGTCTCAGTCTATCTCTGTCTCTTTGTCTCTCTTTTTCTCTTTTTCTCTCCCCTTGTCTCTTTTCACTCTGTCTCTCTCTATCTCTGTCTTTCTCTCGCTGTCTCCCTCCCTCTCTCTCTCTCTCTCTCTCTCTCTCTCTCTCTCTCTCTCTCCCTCATTGATGTGGTTTGGTTTTACATTATAGATATTAAAAGATTACCTGAACTCTTTCAGAGGTCTCTAGTAACAAAGTAAAATACTAAAATACTTAAGTAAAACTAATAGCAGTGATTCAAGTGAAAGTGCTAAATACATTTCACGTCTGTGGCACCCACCATCTCTCTCCATTTTAAAAACATAAGAAAAATCTATTTTACCTACCTCCCTCTCTCCAACACACTGGGGAAAAAAGAAAAACAAATCCCTTCTTAAAAATATGCATAGTAAAACAAAACAAATTCCCTCGATGGCCATATACAAACATACTTATGAAATCTTCACTCAGCCATTCCTTTATCGATGAACATCTCATATTTTCCAGTATTTGCCACAAAGGAGTGGCTTTAGATGTTTATATATAAAGGAATTTTTCCTTTTTTTTTGATCTTTTTGCATGGTCGTTAGCTAGGTAAAAGGGCCTGCACTATTTAGTAATATTTTCTGCTTAATTCCAAATTGCTTTCCAGAATGGTTGCACCCATTCTCAGGTCCATTAATAGTGCATCATTGTGCTCATTTTCCTACAACCAGTGTAATGTTTGTCACTTTTCTATCATCTTTGTCAATATGATAGGTATGAGATGGAGTCTCAGAATTGCTTTAATTTACATTTCTCCTATAAGTAGTTTTTGAATTTTTTTAAATATGGCCATAGATAGACTGGCTTTTTTCCCCAAAAATTCCCTTTTCATGTTCTAGAACATTTACTAATTGAGGAATAGATAAAAATCTTATACATTTAAATCAATTACTATATATTTCAGAAAAAAAGAAACCTTTGTCATACAAACTTGTTGAAGAGGTATATTCTCAGTTAATTTTTACCTTTAATCTTAGATGTATTAGGGTTTTTTTGCAAAATACATTTTATTTTATGCGATAAAAATTATCCATGTTTTATAAAAATTCATTGTTTCCATTCATTGTGCTGTCATGGACTTTTTTTCTATCCTTAGATCTGATAGATATATTTTCCCATGTTTCTTTATTTTTTTTATTATGTCATCCTTCATGTCTGAGTCATTTATCGATTTGGGGCATATTTAGTATAGATGAGAGATGCTGGTAAAAATCTAGTTTCTTCCATTCTGCTTTTTAATTTAACCAGAAGTTTTTATCAAATGGTGCATGTATTTGTATTCATCAAATACCAGGGCATTAAATATATTTACTTCTGAGTTTTGAATAACTTTTTCCCATTTTTTGTTATACATGGACAATCATGTTAAACATATTTCCATATCAGTCGTATTGTGAAAGAAGAATCAGAACAAAATGGGGGGAAAAAGCAGAAAAAAAAAAGAAAACAAGAAAGCAAAAAAAATGAAAATAATACACTTTCATGTGCATTCAGACTCCATATTACTTCTCTTGATATGGTTAGCACTTTCCATCACAAGTCTTTTGGAAATGTCTTGAATGAGTTTATTGCTGATAAGAGCTAAATCTATCAGTTTGCTCACTGCACATTGTTGCTGTATACAATGTTCTTCTGCTTCTACTCACTTCACTCAGCACCAGTTCATGTAAGTTGAAGTTTTTCAGAAATCTAGCAGCTCATCATTTCTTATGGAACAATAATATTCGATAATATTCATATGTCACAATTTGTTTAGTCATTCCTCAATTGATAGACATTCCCTCAGTTTCCAATTCTTTGTCACTACAAAAAGAGGTGACATAACTTTTTTTGTATATGTGGGTCCTTTTCTCTCTTTTATGATTTCTTTGGGATATAGACCTAGTAGTGGTATTGCTCGATCAAAGAGTATACACAGTTTGCTTGCTTTTTGGGAAACATTCCAAATTGTTCTCTAGAATAGTTGGATCAGTTCACAACTCCACCAGCAATGCATTAGTTTTCTAATTTTCCCACATCTCCAACATTTATCATTTTCCTTTTCTGTCATATTAGTCAATCTGGTAAGTGTGATATGGTATTTCACAGTTGTTTTATTTGCATTTGTCTAATCAATAGTGATTTAGATGATTTTTATTTTCATATGACTATAGATAGCTTTAATTTCTTCATCTGAAAACTGCCTGTTCATGTCATTTGGTCATTTATCAATTGGAGAATGACTTGATTCTCTAAGTATTTTAGAAATAAGTCATTTGTCAGAAACACTGTAAAATGTTTTCCACCTTTCTGTTTTTCATTAATTCTCTTGATATTCTTGACGAGATTGGGGAACCTGTTGCCTGAAGACCACATGTGGTCTTCTACATATTTGGGTGTGGCCTTTTGACTAAGTCCAAGTTTTACAGAACAGATTCCTTTAAGGGGATTTGTTCTGTGAAGTTTTGATTCAGCCAGGACCTAGACAGCCACATGTGAACTCAAGGCTGAGATTCCTGTAACCAGAATGGCCTTTGTTTTCTTTGAATGACTCAGCTTACCTCATTGAGCCTCTGGACACTGTGGCTTGCTCTTCCGGGGCAGGAGGCCCGGGGAGCATGCCGGGAAGCAGACAACTTCCTGTGTGATGAGTCATGGGGCTGGCTGAGGGGAGGTGTTAACCTCTACCCTAGGGGGAGGGGCCAACTCAGGAACCAATCGGCCCTGGTCATTTGGGCGGAGCTTGATGATGTCAAAAACCCTATAAGAGGGGAGAGGACAGCTTGAAGATTCTCTTTCCTTTTTCGGTTGGAGCCAGCGACAGTTACATCGTCAGTTACAGCGACAGTTACATCGTCAGTTACAGTTGCAGCTTCAGTTACAGACACAGACACAGCTGAGGCAGGAGCTGCCAGTAGCAGAGCTGATCTACGGGAGGAAGCTGAACAAAGACTTCAGGCCAGTGGGTAATCTTATTACCATAAAAGGGGGAAACATGATTTTGCTTTACGCAATCATGTTTCTCTGTAGCCTCCTGGTTACTCTTTCAAGGCGTACTTATTGGGCCTGGAAGATTATGATCAACATATCAAAATGGGGTTGCTGGTTCATGGGTTGGTTACTGTTGAGCCTAAATAAATGTTTTGATTCTTCTGCCTTCTACGTTGAGAGTTTCTTATATCCGGCGATTCCGAACCTTTCAGACATGTTTATGATCCTCTTTGAGATTATAAACTCGGCACTCCTGATACATTTGGCGTCACGAACAGGATCGCTAGGTATAAGATCTCTATTTAGAAGCAGAACAATTTCAGAGGAAGAGATGAATATCCCAGGATGGGAGGATCCATTTTATTCCTCCCTAGCAAAAGAATTGGCTAAAAAAGCTGGACCCTGTGAAAACTGGGAACCAAGGCTACGAAGAGGAGATCCTAGGGATTTGGAAAAGTGTTTACGAGAAGTTGGGATTCAGTCAGGGGCATCACTATCTAGGCAAAGCTGGATAGTGTTATCAGCCTACCGGCTAGTATACGAAAGATTGAGATTAAGTGAAAGACATGGGGGCACTCCTACCCCACAGGAAGAAGGGGAATCTCAGATAGCAGAAGACCAAACTGACTCAAATGAGAACTTTTCTATTAATGTGGCTAAGAGCAACAGGAGACCAAAAAAGCCCAGAGTGCATTCCAACCCAGCCCAGAAAGAGCCTGATTGCCTGCTTCGTCCTAGCCATGGTGGCAGAGGAAGTGAGTGGGGAGAGAATGAGACAATGTTAGGGGCTGAGGCACAAAACACTACTGGGGTTCAGGATGTGCCTCACACAGAGAATAGGAGATGGTTAAATGATCAGACAAGGGCTCGACCCATACAAAGGAGGAAGACAGAAACCCGAGGTGAAGATTCAGTTACAAGGGAAATTCAGGAAGATTTCTCACCGCAAGAGGTCACAGATATTTTGAGTAGATTCAGCCAAAGAATAGGAGAACCATTGATATCTTGGATGGTAAGACTCAGTGATCAAGGGGCCGGTGGAATATCAGTAGATGGGACAGACTGCATGAGATTCATAGGTATTAGCCATGATCCTCTAGTTCAACAAGCTTTTAGGGAACATCATCAGCAAGGAGATGGTGATAGCAGGACTACTCTGTTGGCATTAGCCGCTGTGGGATGCAATAAGAGATATGCTACTGATTCTATGTGGCCCACTGAGCACAGACCCTGGTATTCACTTAGAGATTGTATCATGAGACTAAAGGAGGAGGTAATGAAGACTGCCATTATGACAGGAACTGCAGACAAATATTACAATGATTCAATGGAACTGCCTCATAGGAATTTAATAATTAGGACAGCTCCCCCTGCTTATAAACAACTAATTTTGAATTTATTACTTGGAGAAGTAGGGAGCCGTCTTACAACAGTGATAAATAAGATTTTACAGTTATATGACTTAGGTGACTGGGGAAGGGATAGATCTCCTCAAGAGAGAAGGGTGAATAACCAGCAAACTTGGCGCCAAAGGAGAGTAACAAGGAAAGAAATGTTTACTGCTTTATTGAGAGCAGGAGTAGGTTTTGAAATGATAGATGGAATTCCAACCAATGAATTATATAGAATGTACAGAGATAAAGGCCTTGATAACAGGAGAGATAGGGAAATCAGAACTGCTCCTGCAAATGCTACAGATGTTGAACCTTCATACCCAAGTGAATCACATGAAAGGGAATACTAGGGAACAGGCCAGGCCCCAGCCCAAATTAAGGAAATACACAGGCTGGATTGTAGACCTCACATTAACTTGACCATATATTGGAAAAATGGGTCAAGTACGGTAACTGAGGCATTAATAGATACTGGGGCCGAGGCCACCCTTATTTATGGAAATCCAGACAAGTTCAGCCATGGAACTCCTATTACCATTACAGGACTAGGAGGGACTGAAATATCAGCCAGACAAGTTAAATTGATGATGAAAATTGGACAGTTGCCCAAGAAAGAATATAGTGTGGTTATTGTGCCTATTCCTGAATACATCATTGGAATAGACATATTGAAGGGTATGACCTTAAATTTACCTGAAGGGAAATACCAATTTGCTGTGAGGAAAATAGGCATTAATGCAGTCTTAGTGGGGAAAATCAAGATGGATCCAATCACTTTGCCCGAACCTTCTGAAGTAATTACTTTGAGGCAATATCGTGTGCCAGGTGGGCAAGATGAAATTGCCAACACTATAAGAGAATGTGTTGAGGCAGGAGTGTTAGTCCCTACAACTACTCAATGGAACAACCCTGTCTGGCCAGTCCGAAAATCAGATGGAACATGGAGGATGACAGTAGATTATAGACAGCTGAACAAAGTGACTCCTCCCTTGTATGCTGCTGTTCCAGACACGGTTACTTTAATAGAGAGAATACAAAAACATGAAGGAACTTGGTATGCAGTTATTGATTTGGCCAATGCCTTCTTTACGATCCCAATAGACCCCAAGCAATGGAATCAGTTTGCTTTTACTTGGCAAGGCCGACAGTATACATTTACACGCCTGCCGCAAGGATATATTCATAGCCCAACTATTTGCCACAGGATTGTAGCTGAACATTTGGATGAATTAAAGTTACCTGGTGTACAGCTTACACATTACATAGATGACATCATGATACAGGGAAAGAATATAAAGGAGGTGGAGGAGAGTTTAGCCTTATTAATTGACCATATGAAAAGCAAAGGATGGGAAATCAACCCCGCAAAGGTTCAAGGGCCAGCTCAAACTGTAAAATTCTTGGGGATACAGTGGAATAGAGGACTGCGAGAAATTCTCCCACAAGCTCGACAAAAAATCCAGGATTTTCCCACCCCTACCAATAAGAAAGAGGCCCAAAAGTTCATAGGGCTGTTTGGTTATTGGAGACACCACATCCCACATTTGGGACAGATTTTAAAACCCTTGTATAAAGTCACCAGAAAGAAATATGAATTTGACTGGGGACTTGAACAAAGTAGAGCTTTTGAGGAAGCAAAGGCTGCTATTCAATTAGCTCTAGACTTATGGCCTATGCAAAATGGGCCAGTGGAGTTACAAGTGACTGTACAAGATGACTATGCAAATTGGAGTCTGTGGCAAAAACAACAAAGCCGAAGTGTACCTTTAGGCTTTTGGTCAAGGAAACTGCCCTCATCTGGAGTGCAATATACACCTTTTGAGAAGCAGCTGTTAGCTGCATATTGGGCTTTAGTAGAAACTGAGCAACTAACTCTGGGTCATGAAGTGGTATTAAGGCCTGGAATTCCAATTATGACTTGGGTAATGAGTACCCCAGCTTCTCACAGAATTGGACATGCACAAGAGGCAAGCATAATCAAATGGAAGTGGTATATTCAGAATAGGTCCAGAGCAGGCAAAAATGGAGTTTCTGCTCTACATGAATCTGTGGCGAACATTGATACTGAGAGCAATGAAAAGCCCCTTGAATCTAGGCAACAGATGGTACCATCCTTAGTGAAATGGAATAATGGATATGACGGACTAAATGAAGAACAGAAGAAACATGCTTGGTTTACTGATGGGACAGCAAAATATTTAGGACAGAAGAGACATTGGAAAGCAGTAGCCTATAACCCCTGTACAAGGAGAACTCTGGAAAGTTCTGGGATAGGTGGAAGTAGCCAATATGCTGAACTGATGGCAGTGCATCAGGCCATCAGAGCAGAGAAAGGAGGACAATGTCATATATTTACTGACTCGTGGGCGGTAGCTAATGGATTAGCTACGTGGATGCCTATATGGAGGAATCAGAATTGGGAGATTCATGGCAAACAAGTTTGGGGTAAAGAGTTATGGGAAAATATATGGGACATGTCTTTGGTTACAGATCTGTCAGTTTTTCATGTTGATGCTCATGCAACCCTGACCACACCAGAACGTGAGTACAATGCACATGCGGATCGACTAGCAAAGATTGCTACTGAATGTATTGTCCCTACTCCGACTCCAACTGATGACCCAGCCTTAGCAAGATGGGTCCACCAGACTGCTGGCCATTTAGGGGTCCAGGCCACCCATCGATGGGCACAGGATCGAGGTATCAGTATTTCTCATGCGTTGTTAAAACAAATAACAGAGGAGTGTTGTATATGCCAATTAGAAAAAGAACGAACTCTTCCTAGGATAGTTACTGGAGAAATAGCAAGGGGAAAAGTTCCAGCCCAAATTTGGCAGATAGATTATATTGGCCCACTACCCCAGGATAAAGGATGTAAATATGTATGTACGTGTGTTGACACCTATTCAGGTGTACTAGTGGCTTGTCCTTATAAAGACGCAACTCAGAAAAACACCTGTAAAACTCTAGATATTGTAAGTTTATATTATGGAACCCCAATGCAGATTCAAAGTGACAATGGGTCACATTTCAAGGGCAAAGAAGTGAAAAGATATTGTGTGTTGAATAATATAGAATGGATATATCATATTCCATATTACCCACAAGCATCTGGGCTAATTGAAAGAATGAATGGATTGTTGAAAGAACAGCTGAGAAAATTAAGCTCAAATAATTCATATCGACATTGGAAGGATAATTTGTCTATTGCCTTACGTAATTTGAATAATAGGCCCTTAGGGGGCAGTACACCTCTAGCCAGAATGATGACCCCAAATCTGCAGATCAGAGAACAGCAAACATGTGAGATCCAAAACATTGAATTTTGGACTGTGAGGGAAGATGTCCCACTACCAAGTCCAGGAACACCTGGTTCAGCAGGATATGATTTACATTGTATAGAGAATTTTAGGTTAAATAGGAAAGAGATAAGAAAAACCCCTACTGGAGTATGTATGAGAATCCCCAAGAATCATCTTGGATGGATATTACCTAAACCAGGATTAGCGGCTCAAGGAATACATGTATTGGCTGGAGTGATAGATTCTAATTATCAAAAAGAAATTGTTGTGACACTCCAGAATATGGGTAAAAAACCTGTACAATTTTGTAGAAATGATAGGATGGTTCAAGTCATTATTATCCCCTGTGAAAAAATACCCTTTGTGAAAACTGACCCTCCTCCCAAAATAACTACTAGAGGGGCAAAAGGGTCTTGCTCCATTGATAGAATAAAGTCAGGAGCTAAGGTATGGGTAAAACGGAAGCCAGATGATATTCCAAAGGCTGCAGAAGTTATAGCCCATGGGAAGGACAACACTGTAACAGTTGTCTATTCAGGGGAAAATAATTACCAAATCGTACCCCTGAACCATATATTTTACCGTGAATAGGTTATAATAATAGATTCACAGACTATTCTTTTTGTCCTTTGTTTTGGCTAACCTTGTTGCTAGTTTTGTTTCCTTCAGGCTTAAGCACCCTGCACTTTCCGGTGACTGCCTAAGCATGTAGTATTCTTGGAATTCCTGCCAGCTCGTTAAAGAAATGACCTCTGGAATGGGACTTTTTGGGGGCAGGGCCATCTCTACATCCAATTTCAGCATGAAGAAGCTATGGAAAATGAGACCTTCACCCCTCACCCCAAGATTTTGAGCCCCAATCGTTCAAGGGGGGTGGAAATGATGATAGTGTTCTGTTTACTTATTTTGTGTTATCCTTGCTGTGTTGTTTTATTGTTATGATATTATTGATCCTATGTAATGGATACAAGGATTTAGGGGTGGACATTTGAATTGTTGATAATTGTTGTGGGGATGATTGATTGAAGAGATTATTTTGCTGGGATCTAGGGGTGGATCGCATTTGAATCGTTAACCAATGTTTGGGAATGTCACTGAATGATATGTTTTGCTTTATTATGAATAATATGTTTTAGTTTCCTTTGTAATTGGATCACAATGTATGTTCTAGGATACATAGCTGATTAGATTATGTATCCTATAACAAGGGGTGGAGTGTAACCAGAATGGCCTTTGTTTTCTTTGAATGACTCAGCTTACCTCATTGAGCCTCTGGACACTGTGGCTTGCTCTTCCGGGGCAGGAGGCCCGGGGAGCATGCCGGGAAGCAGACAACTTCCTGTGTGATGAGTCATGGGGCTGGCTGAGGGGAGGTGTTAACCTCTACCCTAGGGGGAGGGGCCAACTCAGGAACCAATCGGCCCTGGTCATTTGGGCGGAGCTTGATGATGTCAAAAACCCTATAAGAGGGGAGAGGACAGCTTGAAGATTCTCTTTCCTTTTTCGGTTGGAGCCAGCGACAGTTACATCGTCAGTTACAGCGACAGTTACATCGTCAGTTACAGTTGCAGCTTCAGTTACAGACACAGACACAGCTGAGGCAGGAGCTGCCAGTAGCAGAGCTGATCTACGGGAGGAAGCTGAACAAAGACTTCAGGCCAGTGGGTAATCTTATTACCATAAAAGGGGGAAACATGATTTTGCTTTACGCAATCATGTTTCTCTGTAGCCTCCTGGTTACTCTTTCAAGGCGTACTTATTGGGCCTGGAAGATTATGATCAACATATCAAAATGGGGTTGCTGGTTCATGGGTTGGTTACTGTTGAGCCTAAATAAATGTTTTGATTCTTCTGCCTTCTACGTTGAGAGTTTCTTATATCCGGCGATTCCGAACCTTTCAGACATGTTTATGATCCTCTTTGAGATTATAAACTCGGCACTCCTGATACAATTCCCTACCCCGTTCTTCTTCTAACCTTTCGTTCTTCTTCCAGATGAATTTTGTTATTATTTTTTCTAGCTACATAAAATAACTTTTGGTAGTTTGGTATGGCAACTAAGAGTAAGTAAATACGTAAATTAGTTTAGGCAGAATTGTCATTTTTATTATATTAGCTCAGCCTAATCACAGGCAACACACATTTTACCAAATATTTAGATCTGACTTTACTTCTGTGAAAAGTTGCTTTTTTATTTTAAATGTGTTCATTTTAGTTCCCTGGTTTGTCTTGGAAAGTAGAATCCCAAATATTTTCCCTTGTCTCTGTTATTTTAAATAGAATTTCTCTTTCTATCACTTTCTGCGGGGCTTTGTTGGTAATATGTAGCAATGGTTATGATTAATGGGGTTTATTTTATATCCTGCAACTTTGCTAAAATTGTTAATTCTTTCAAGTAGTTCTTTAGCTAATTCTCTGGGATTCCTTAAATATACCATCATGTCTGTATAGAGTGATGGTTTTGTTTCCTCACTGCCTAGTCTAATTCCTTCAATTTCTTTTTCTTCTCTTATTTCTGAAGGTAATATTTGTAGTACAATATGGAATAATAGTAGTAATAATGGGCAACCTTTTTCACCCCTGATCTTATTGGGATAGCTTTTAGCTTAGCCCTGATATACACACCCACACACCCACACCCACACCCACACACACACACACACACACACACACATGAGTATGTGCATATATATGCATGTATATGTTTGTATGTAATATTTGCTGATGGTTTAAATAGGTAATCCTCATTTTAAGGAATATTCCATTTATTCTTGTGTTCTCTAGTGTTTTTAAAATGAATTGGTGCTGTATTTTGTCAGAACTTTTTCTGCATCTATTGAGGTAATCATATGATTTCTGCTACTTTTTTATTGAGATGATCAATTATGCTGATAATTTTCATAATATTGTACCACTCCACATTCCTCATATAAATTTCACCTAGTCATAGCATATTACCCTGGTGATAAATTGATGTAATCTCTTTGATAATATTTTATTTAATTTGTTTTGCATCAATACTCAGGGAGATTGGTCCATAATTTTCTTTTTTATTCTATTTTGTCTTTTTCTGGTTAAATATTAGCATCTTATTTGTGTCATAAAAGGAATTTGGTTAAACTCCACCTTTTTTTCCAAATAGTTTATACATTATTGGAATTAATTGTTCATTAAATATTTGGTGGCATACACTTTTAAATCTATGTAGCCCTGGGGGTAGAGCCAAGACGGCATCTTGGGAACTGGGACTCATTTCAGCTCTCCCCCACATCCCTACAAACACCTATAAAAATGACTCTAAACAAATTCTATGGCTACAGAACCCATGAAATCACAGAAGGAAATAAATCTCCAGGCCAAGATAGCCTGGATGGTCCCTTGGAAGGGTCTATCACACCATGCTGGGAGCAGAGCACAGCCCAACATGTGCTACACCAAGACAGAACAGGGCCGACTAGACCTGATAAAGCAGGCCTCAGGGCCCTGAATCACTGGACTGTGACAGTCACCAGACTTCTCAACCCACAAACACCGAAAAAAAAAACATAGCAGGACACTGGGAAAACTAATGGATTTGGGTGCAGTAAGTGCATGTTCCAGTTGCAGCCCTGGGGCAGCAGAGGTGGATACAGCAACAGAAATAGTGGCAGCAGCTGCTTCCAGCACCAGGCCCATACAGTGGGGGGAATCAAGTGGCTGATCAGATCAGGAGTACAGAGACTGCTTTGCTGGTGCTGTGTCTAGGTTCTCTTGCTTTGCCCTTATTGGATGTGTGTCATGGCCCTGGTTGGTGGTTCTCAGGGGAGGAGGAGTGCTGGCATTGCAGAATATTGTGGTGGCTGTGGAGTGGTAGTCTTACTGGTGGTTACAAGGCAGAAAGGAGTATCTGCACTCACAGACCAGAGCACAGGCCAGGAGAGGAGCATCATATCACCTCAGAATGTAAGGAGCTCTGAAAACAGCAGAACAAAACCCCTGAAAATTGGGACAAAGCACTCTCTGCTCTGAAAGCAATCATACCCTGACAAAAAGCTCAAAAGTCAAGTAATTGGCTGGGAAAATGAGCAAGCAGCATAAAAGGACTTAGAATATAGAATCTTTCTTTGCTGATAAAGAAGATCAAAACATACAACCAAAAGAAGTCAACAAAGTCTAACATCCTGCATCCAAAGCCTCCACGAAAAATATGAATTGGTCTCAGGCCATGGAAGAGTTCAAAAAGGATTTGGAAAAGCAAGTGCGAGAAGTAGAGGAAAAAATTGGTAAGAGAAATGAGAGTGATGCAAGAGCATCATAAAAACAAATCAATGACTTGCTAAAGGAGATGGCCCCCCAAAAATACTGAAGAAAATAACACCTTAAAAATAGAATAACCCAAGATGGCGGCTGGTAAGCACGGACTAGAGTGAGCTCCGTACCCGAGTCCCTCCAAAAACCTATAAAAATGGCTCTGAACCAATTCTAGAACGGCAGAACCCACAGAACAGCAGAGGGAAGCAGGGCTCCAGCCCAGGACAGCCCGGATGGTCTCTGGGTGAGCTCTATTCCACACGGAGCTGGGAGTTGAGAGCTGGGAGCTGGGAACGGAGTGGAGCAGAGCCCAGCCTGAGCAGCGTGGACGATCCAGACCAGAAGCCGGGCGGAGGGGGCCCTAGCGCCCTAGATATGTGAGCTGCGGCAGTTACCAGACCCCTCGACCCACAAACACCAAAGACTGCGGAGAAGGTTAGTGGGAAAAGCTGCGGGAGTGGAAGGAGTTCGAGGTTCGGCTTCCAGCCCCGGGGGCAGCAGAGGTGGGGCAGCTACAGCTGTTGTTACTTCCGGCTCCAGGCCCACCTGGTGGGAGGAATTAAGTGGTGGATCACAGCAGGGGTGCACAGCCTGCCGAAGATCTGAGCCCAGTCTGGACTGGGGGTCCTTGGGGAAGGAGGAGTGCGGCTCTGACAGAGCTGGCATCTCCCCCCCAAACGTAGAACATAGAACTCTGTAATCTACAAGCAGTCATACCCCACTGAAAAACTCAAGGGTCAAGTTAGTTGGTTGGGAATACGGCCAGGCAGCGAAAACGCGCCCAGATTCAGTCTCAAACTTTGGATTCTTTCTTTGGTGACAAAGAAGACCAAAACATACAGCCTAAAGAAGACAACAAAGTCATAGAGCCTACAACCAAAGCCTCCAAGAAAAACATGAACTGGCCCGAGACCATAGAAGAACTCAAAAAGTATTTGGAAAAGCAAGTTAGAGAAGTAGAGGAAAAATTGGGAAGAGAAATAAGAAGGATGCGAGAAAACCATGAAAAACAAGTCAATGACTTGCTAAAGGAGACCCAAAAAAATACTGAAAAATACACTGAAGAAAACAACACCTTAAAAAATAGACTAACTCAAATGGCAAAAGAGCTCCAAAAAGCCAATGAGGAGAAGAATGCCTTGAAAGGCAGAATTAGCCAAATGGAAAAGGAGGTCCAAAAGACCACTGAAGAAAATACTACTTTAAAAATTAGATTGGAGCAAGTGGAAGCTAGTGACTTTATGAGAAATCAGGATATTATAAAACAGAACCAGAGGAATGAAAAAATGGAAGACAATGTGAAATATCTCCTTGGAAAAACCACTGACCTGGAAAATAGATCCAGGAGAGATAATTTAAAAATTATTGGACTATCTGAAAGCCATGATCAAAAAAAGAGCCTAGATATCATCTTTCAGGAAATTATCAAGGAGAACTGCCCTGATATTCTAGAGCCACAGGGCAAAATAGAAATTGAAAGAATCCATCGATCACCTCCGCAAATAGATCCCAAAAAGAAATCTCCTAGGAATATTGTTGCCAAATTCCAGAGCTCCCAGATCAAGGAGAAAATACTGCAAGCAGCCAGAAAGAAACAATTTGAGTATTGTGGAAACCCAATCAGAATAATCCAAGATCTGGCAGCTTCTACATTAAGAGATTGAAGGGCTTGGAATGCGATATTCCGGAGGTCAATGGAGCTAGGATTAAAACCTAGAATCACCTACCCAGCAAAACTGAGTATCATGTTCCAAGGCAAAATATGGATTTTCAATAAAATAGAGGACTTTCAAGCTTTCTCAGTGAAAAGACCAGAACTGAATAGAAAATTTGACTTTCAAACACAAGAATCAAGAGAAGCATGAAAAGGTAATCAAGAAACGGAAATTGCAAGGGACTTACTAAAATTGAACTGTTTTGTTTACATTCCTACATGGAAAGATGATGAGTATGATTCATGAGACCTCAGTATTAGGGTAGTTGAAGGGAATATGCATATATGTATATATATATATGCATATATAATATATGTTTATGTATATATATAAGTGAATGTGTATGTATGTATGTATCTATGTGTATATGTATGTATGTGTATGTATGTGTATATATATATATATATGTAAAAGAGAGAGAGCAGACACAGGGTGAGTTGAGGATGAAGGGAAGATAGCTAAAAGAAATAAAATGAAATTAAGGGATGAGAGAGTAACATACTGAGAGAGGGAGATAGGGAGAGATAGAATGGGGTGGATTATCTCGCATAAAGGTGGCAAGAGGAAGCAGTTCTGTGGGAGGAGGGGAGAGGGCAGGTGAGGGGGGAATGAGTGAACCTTGCTCTCATCAGATTTGGCCTGAGGGGGAATACCATACATACTCAGTTGGGTATCTTACCCCACAGGAAAGAAGAGGAAGATAAAAAAAAAAATAAAATAAAAGGCGGGGGGGGGGGATGATGGAGTGGAGGGCAGATGGGGGTGGAGGTAATCAAAACAAACACTTTGGAAAGGGGACAGGGTCAAGGGAGAAAATTCAATAAAGCAGGATGGGTTGGGAAGGAGCAAAATGTAGTTAGCCTTTCACAACATGAGTATTGTGGAAGGGTTATACATAATAATACATGTGTGGCCTAGGTTGAATTGCTCAACTTCTTAGGGAGGGTGGGTGGGAAGGGAAGAGGGAAGGGAATTTGGAACTCAAAGTTTTAAAATCAGATGTTCAAAAACAAAAAAAGTTTTTGTATGCAACTAAAAAATAAGATACACAGGCAATGGGGCGTAGAAATTTATCTTGCCCTCCAAGAAAGGAAGGGAAAAGGGGATGAGAGGGGAGGGGGGTGACAGAGGGGAGGGCTGACTGGGGAAAAGGGCAACCAGAATATAAGCCATCTTGGAGTGGGGAGGGAGGGCAGAAATGGGGAGAAAATTTGTAATTCAAACTGTTGTGAAAATCAATGCTAAAAACCAAATATGTTAAATAAATAAATTGCATTTAAAAAAAATAAATAAAAAAAAATAAAAGAGAAAAAAAAAATAGAATAACCCAAAAGGAAAGACCCTCAAAAAGTCATTGAGGAGAAGAGTGCCTTAAAATGCAGAATTAGCCAAATGGAAAAGGAGGACCAAAAGACCACTGAAGAAAATACCACCTTAAAAATTAGAATAGAGCAAGTGGAAGTTAGTGACTTTATGAGAAATCAAGATATTATAAAACAGAATGAAAAAATGAAAAAAAAATGGAAGACAATGTGAAATATCTCATTGGAAAAACCACTGACCTGGAAAATGGATCCAGGAGAGATAACCTGATAATTATTGGATTAACTGAAAGCCATGATCAAAAAAGGAGCCTAGACATTGTCTTTCAAGAAATTATCAAGGAAAACTGCCCTAATATTCTAGAACCAGAGGGCAAAATAGAAATTGAAAGAATCCACGGATCGCCTCTTTGAAAAGATCCCCCCCCCCACCAAAAACAACAACAAAAAACTCCTAGGAATATTGTACCCAAGTACCAGAGTTCCCATGTCAAGGAGAAAATGTTGTAAGAGGCCAGAAAGAAACAATTTGAGTGTTGTGGAACTCAGGATAACACAATGTCTATGAGCTTCTACATTAAGGGACTGGAGGGCTTGGGAAATGATACTCCGGAGGTCAATAGAGCTAGGATTAAAACCAAGAATCACCTACCCAGGAAAAACTAAGTATCATGCTCCAAGGCAAAATATAGATTTTCAATAAAATAGATGACTTTCAAGCATTCTTGATGAAAAAGAACAGAGATCAATAGAAAATTTGACTGTCAAATACAAGAATCAAGACAGGCATGAAAAGGTAAACAAGAAAGAGAAATCATAAGGGACTTAATAAAGTTAAAGTTGAACTGTTTTGTTTACATTCCTACATGGAAAGATGATGTGTGCAATTCATGAGACCTCAGTATTAGGGTAGCTGAAGGGAATATACATACATACATACATACATACATACATACATATATATATATATATATATATATATATATACACACACATATATACAGGAAAGTAGGGGGGAGGGCATGGGGTCATGCTAGAATGGAGGGCAGATTAGCGGAGGAGGTAGTCAAAAGCAAACATTTTTGAATAGGGACAGGGAAAAGGGAGAAAACTGAATAAAAGGGGACAGGATATGGAGGGAAATATAGTTAGTCTTTCACAACATGACTATTATGGAAGTGTTCTGCATAATGATATCTGTGTGACTGTTTCAACAATCCAGTTAGCAGCTGCTGTGTGGTTGTAAAACTAACAATAACCAGCTCAAAGAATGCTGCAAGCCCAAGTTCTTTTGATCTGCTTTACTAAAGAAAGCATTGTTAAGGGGTTAATGATCTTACTTTAATCCACCATACAGATATCATTCACTTATTTCAGGGGGAAAAGCCAGCACCCTGAACTTCAGAGCAAATACGAACAAATTACAAACATCAACAGACAGACCTTGTGTGATTCAAATCCCTATACATAGTTACCATACTTTAACAAAGACCCAACATCCATTTTATGAGCTGGAGGACTCTTATCTACAGCTGCCCGGAGTCTCCACATCAGCACACCACCAAGAGTGAGAGGCCTAAGGAAATAGTTCTCTCTTCTCTTTTAGTACAGTTTCAAACGTCATCAAACTCAAGTCCCTGCTTTCCAGCCACGATCTTGACCCACTGATTCTTTAGGATGAGATTATTTATTTTCCAATTAATATTTAGTCTATTATTCTGTGTCTGTTTATTACACATAATTTTTATTGTATCATGGTCTGAAAAGGATGCATTTAATGATTCTGCCTTTCTGCATTTGATCATGATGTTTTTATGCTCTAATACATGGTCAGTTATTATGCAGGTGTTGTAAACTTGTGAAAAAAAAAACATCTCCCTAGGGGCAGAGCCAAGATGGCAGCTGGAAAGCAGGGATTCACTTAAGCTAGGTCTCTCCAAACACTTATAAAAACGGCTCTGAACAAATTCTACAGCTGCAAACCCACAAAATAGCGAAGGGAAACAGTGTTACAGCGCAGGACAGCCTGGATGGTTGCCAGGAAATATTTATCACATGGAGCTGCTAGTGAGCAGAACCCAGCATGGGCCACGCCAGGAACAACCAGACTGGGAGTCAGGCAGAACAGACATAACAACCTGAATCAGTAAGCTGTGGCAGAATCATTAAATGCCTCCTTTTCAGAGCATGATTCAATAAAAATTATGTGTAATAAACGGACACAGAAGAACAGACTAAAAACGGTCGCAGTTTCAGACTCAGACTTAGGAATCTTTTTTGGTGACAAAGAAGACCAAAACATACAGCCAGAAGAAGTCAACAAAGTCAAAGAGCCTACATCAAAAGGCTCCAAGAAAAATAAGAACTCATCTCAGGTGATGGAAGAACTCAAATAGTTTTTGGAAAATCATGTGAGAGAAGTAGAGGAAAAATTGGGAAGAGAAATGAGTGAGGTGAAAAAGCCATGAAAAACAAGTCAATGGCCTGCTAAAGGAGATCCAAAAAAACTGAAGAAAACAAGACTTTAAAAATAGACTAACCCAAAAGGCAAAAGAGCCCGAAAAAGCCATTGAGGAGAATACCGTGAAAGGCAGAATTAGCCAAATGGAAAAGGAGGTCCAAAAGACAACTGAAGAAAATACTACCTTAACAATGTGATTGATGCAAGTGGAAGCTAGTGACTTTATGAGAAATCAAGATATTATAAAACAGAAACAAAGGAATGAAAAAATGGAAGACAATGTGAAATATCTCATTGAAAAAACCACTGATCTGGAAAATAGATCCAGGAGTGATAATTTAAAAATTATTGGACTACCTGAAAACCATGACAAAAATAGCCTAGATATGATCTTTCAAGAAATTATCAAGGAGAACTGCTCTAATATTCTAGAGACAGAGGGTAAAATAGAAATTGAAAGAATCCACCAATTGCCTCCTGAAAAAGATCGCAAAAAGAAAACTCCTAGGAATATTGTTCCCAAATTCCAGATCTCCCAGATTGAAGAGAAAATACTGCAAACAGGCAGAAAGAAACAATTTGAGTACTGAGGAAACACAATCAGGATAAAACAACATCTTGCAGGTTCTACATTAAATTATCGAAGGGCTTAGAATATGTATGATATTCCTGAGGTCAATAGAGCTAGGATTAAAACCAAGCATCACCTAACCAGCAAAACTGAGTTTCATGCTCCAAGGGAAAATATGGATTTTTAATAAAATAGAGGACTTTCAAGCATTCTTGATGAAAAAGACCAGAGCTGAATAGAAAATTTGACTTTCAAACACAAGAATCAAGAGAAGCATGAAAAGGTAAACAAGAAAGAGAAATCATAAGGGACTTACTAAAGTTGAACTGTTTTGTTTACATTCCTACATGGAAAAATGATGTGTATGATTCATCAGACCTCAGTATTAGGGTAGCTGAAGGGAATATACATATATAGAGAGACAGAGGGCACAGGGTGAGTTGAATATGAAGGGATGATAGCTCAAAAAATAAAATCAAAATGAGGGATGAGAGAGGAATATATTGAGAGAGGGAGAAAGGGAGAGATGGAATGGGGTAAATTATCTCACATAAAAGTGGCAAGAAAAAGCAGTTCATTGAAAGGGAAGAGGGTTCAGGTGAGCGGTTATGAGTAAATCTTGTTGTCATTGGATTCCACTTGAGGAGGGAATAACATACACACTCAATTGTGTATCTTACCCAGCAGGAAAGAAGGAGGAAGGGGATAAAAAAAGGTGTACAATAGAAGGGAGGGCAGATAGGGGGAGGAAGCAATCAAAAGCAAACACTTTCAAAAAAGGACAGGGTCAACGGAGAAAATTGAATAAAGGGGGTCTGGATAGCAGGGAGCGAAATATAGTTAGCCTTTCATAACATGAGTATTGCGGAAGGGTTTTACATAATGTTACACGTGTGACCTATGTTGAATTGCTTGCCTTCTTAGGGAGGATGGGTGGAGAGGGAAGAGGGGAGACAATTTGGAACTCAAATTTTTAAAAGCAGATATTCAAAAAAAGTTGGTTTTTTGCATGCAAGTAGGAAATAAGATATACAGGCAATGGGGAACAGAAATCTATTTTGCCCTACAAGAAAGTAAAGGAAAAGGGCATGGTGGGGAGTGGGATGACAGAAGGGAGGGTTGAGTGGGGAATGGGGCAATCAGAATATATGCCATCTTGCAGTGGCAGTGGGTAGGAGTGTGGAGAAAATTTGTAATTCAAAATCTTGTGGAAATCAATGCTGAAAACAACAAAAATAAATAAATAAATAAGGAAGAAAACAAAACAAAAAACCCCACATTTCCCTAAAGTTCTATCGTATCTAACACTTCTAAAATTCTATTAACCTCTTTAACTTCTTTCTTGTTTGTTTTGTGTTTAGATTTATCTAGTTCTGAGAGGTTTAGGTTGAAGTCCTGCACTAGTATAGTTTTGGTGTCAATTTCTTCCTGTAACTTACTTAACTTCTCTAAGAATTTGGATGCTATACCACTTGGTGCATATATATTTAGTCTCAATATTACTTCATTGCCCATGGTTCCTTTTAGCAAGATCTATTGTTCCTTCTTTATCTCTTTTAAGTATATCTATTTTTGCTTTCACTTTATATAAGGTCAGGATTGTTCCCCTTTTTTCTTTTCTTTTCTATTTTTTAACTTCAGCAGAAGGATACTAGATTCTGCTCCAGCCTATTACCTTTACTCTGTGTGTATCTCTCTGAATCAAATTAGTTGCTTATAAACGGCGTATTGGAAAATTCCAGTTTTTAATCCACTTTGTCATCTCCTTCTGTTTTATGGGTGAGTTCATCCCATTTACATTCACAGTTATGACTACTAACTGTATTTCCTTCTTCTTTTACCCATGAGACAGACCTTTCCAGAAGTCCTCTTAAGTTTTCAGAGGCTGGAAAATTGTTTCACTCTCTTTTTTGTGGGTTCTGTTGCTCCAAAATCCATTTATAGACTTGATTTAACATTTTTTCTGAGGGAAACTGGGGAGAACTTCGACAATTTCCATGCTTCTCTCCACCATCTTGTCTCTACAATTACTTTGTTTCACTGATCAATCTTTTTAGTTTTTTACCAGTATAAGATTGTTTAATTATTTTTCTAGTTCTATAAAATAATTATACTTTAGCAGTTTGGTTGGTAGAGAATTGAATAAGTTAATTTATATGTTACTTTCCTTTTTTTATCATATTGACTCATCCTGCTCTTAAGCAATTAATATTTTTCCATCTATTTAGGTTTGTAATTCTGTAAACCTTTGTTTTTAATTGTATTTGTATGGTTTTTGGGTGGAAGAGTATCTTTGAAGTAGACTTCCCGTTATTTTATACATTTTTTCATAATTTTACGTGAGATTTCCTTTTCTATATCTTCCTGAGTCTTATTGTAAGTACATAGAAATACTAATGATTTCTGTAGCTTTATTTTATATCATTCATATTTATTGAAGTTGTTGTTTAAATTATTAGCATTATTTTGTTAACTCCTTTGCATTCTTTAATTATACCATCATATCATCTACAAAAAAGTGATAATTTCAGTTCTTCTTTACCTATGGTTATTTCTTCAAGTTCTCTTTCTTGTATTAATTCTACAGCCAGCATTTCTAGTACTATTTCAAATAAAATGATGATAATGAACATCTTTGTTTCAGCCATTAATTTATTGGAAAATACTCTAATTTTTCTCTGTAACAGATCAGGTTCCCAACCTATAAATGGTCCTGGATGCTTCACTCTCCTTCAACCCTCAAATCTAATCTCTTGCCAAAGTCTGTTAACTTCAACTTTGCAGTATGTCTCCAAAATGTCCTATTCTTTCATCTAACACTGTGAGATGCTGGTCTCCATGACAGATGTCTATCCTCACTTCAATCCATCCTCCGTTCAAATACTAAAGTGATTTTCCTAAAGCACAAGTCTAATCATGGCACCACCACTTCACTCCCATCCCCCCCACTTCATACTCTAGGACTTGCAGGATGACATACAAAATGCTTTGTTTTTTGTGTGAATTCTTCTGTTTCATATTTTGTATTAACAATCTGTCTCCTCCATTTTTCTCTGCTTGTATGTCTGGTTCTGTCTCTTTCTATGTCTCTTTCCCCCCAATTCCCAAATCCAGCAGTACATTATCTGTTGGAATATTCCTGAGTTAGCTGCCCCCCGCCATGAACAGTTCCATAGTTATGTTGCTGATAATGTCTTCTTCAGATTTTCACTAAAATAAGAATGTCATTAAAAGAGGGTTTTGTTATGTCTATCTTCCAAGTACCCTGCCTAGATATGGTTAGTGTGCTCAGTAGTGGTGACAGTTGTGAGCAGTTTAAATTGCATGCAATCTTGTCTCTTGTGAAATTTAACTAAATTATTTTTTTCTTTGTGACTATGTAACCTATTTTAAACAAAGATAAGGGCATTTTTAATATGCTTCATAGGTTACTTACATCAATTCTTTTTACATGGGTACTTTTAAAAAATCTTAATTGGCTATACAGAACTTAATATTGATATCAATCCTATACTATTTATGTACTCAGCTATTGCAGTTCTATCTTTTACATATTTATTCTATTTATTGTTTTTTATGGACCTGATGGATACTTTTCACATGTTAGAAACACACACAAAAAACCTGATGGATAATTTTCACATGTTAGAAACACACACACAAAAAACCTCAAGCAGCATTGTACCCAAAGAAAGTAGACAAAGCTGATTTCTTTGGTCCACTACAGGTGGGACAAGGATTGAGTTCTTATAAGAGTCATGGCTGACTAACTCAGTTGTTTACAAAATGGAACTACTGAACTCAAGGCTGCTGGTTTAATTACTATCCACCTTTCTATGCCTCATCCAGTTCTTTGGCTACTCTTAACCTGTCAGCTGTCTCAGGAAGCTTTGCTAATGATCAAAAGAACACCTGGGTGAGAGTGTTCAAATCAGTTCAAATAACTACGTACTCTTGGCCATGAGGGAGGATGAGACAACTCAAGCTAAATAACTTATTGATGTTGGCCTAGTAGCATTATCTTTGTGTTTGTCTAAATATTGGAGCCACTTCTGGTTCTAGGGGAATAGGACATTGCACTCATTTCATTCTTCCTCATTTCAGATTTTGTATTACCCAAATTGATGCATATTAGTGTAGTAATTAATAAAATGGCTTTTTGGTTGTTGTGAAACATGAGCTAATTTAACCAATTTTCAAGTCCATGCAGACCAGACAGGGTATTCCTAAGCTAGAGTCAAAGGTAGTTGTCAATAATACAGGTTCATTCTCAATCAGTGATACTGATTATTACACCAAAAAGAACATGATAGCTTGCTTACCTGTCTTAGCAGCATGGATAGTTAAGTGGGATCCATACAAAAAGAAGTAGTACTCACCCAGGATACAGATGAGACAGCCTTGTTTCAGCCTGGGGCCAAGCACCTGATATGGAATATTACACACAAACTCACCACCTCTTCTGTTTCCAGCAGTGTGGCATGACCAAGGTGAGGATATTGAATTAAGAGCACCTCTGAAAGACAATTGGATACTAGAGTGTCTGGGAAATAGCTGTTACAGCATCAGCATGATATCACTCAGAACTTGAAGTTTTCTTTCTTAGTCCTTTAATTTTGCTCCTGGTAATGTGCCAGGAAAGCTTATTCTCACCACAGGAATAATGATGAGTAAGTTCCTATACTCTCATGATCATTTTAAAAAAAAGAGACAGCAAGTGGAGAATGAAAAGAAAAAAAAATATTGCTTGTTTAAACTCAAGGATTATCAGCTGAAATGCTCACAGGATTATAGATTTAAATTTGGAAGCTCTTCATTTTATAGGTGTGGAAAATTAATTTTGGAGAGATTTTTGCTTGATCAAAATTATATTGTTAGTAATTTTCAATGTCTGGATTTGAATCTAGCTCTTTCTGATTCCAAAGGCCCATACATTATCCATTGCATCTTGCCTCTCATGTTTTCTTCTATTTGATGCAGCTGCTATTCATTTTATGTCTTATGCACTGAATCTCTTGTTACTATGGGTTGTCCTTAGCCTAGGAAATCCATTTATCAATCTTATCCTTCCTTTCTGTCCCCTACCTTAAATGCAGCAAATAAAAGAGAGATAGAACTGGGAAGATGGGGCAACAGATTTGCATTTTATATCCATTTAAAGGGTGAAGAGAAATAAACATATTGAACAAAAAAAAACACTTCTCAGTGAAACCAGCCAAATGAACTAGATAAATCAAAGCCAGATGTCGATCTGTTAGTAAGCCAGACAACTCCACAATCCATGCTTTGGCTGCAATCTTTTTTGCTCTCTTTCCATTCCCTGGCATATAAAGGCCAGAAAGGGCCACTTGTGGTACTGAGTCATTATGAATTTTGCATACTTCCATTTCACTTCACTGAATTGGTTACATCTCCAATTCAACAGTATAAATAGATTGTCAAATGGTGACATTTCGTTATCTTTGATGAAATAGATTTCAGTAACCAGTAAATTTGGCCTACAAATGATTTTTTGGTCAAGAGAAAAAAAAAGAAATTAAAATAAAAGAAATATGCATTAGTGGATGGACAATTCATTTTAGAACTAAAGTATTCAAGTACATATAAGGGTACCACAAAACCATGTAATACCATTTTAGAAGCAGAGTAATGTAACCATTTGGATGTTGGCAAAAATAATACATCTAGCATATCAACAAAAAAAGTGATTGGTTTATCAGAATCAAGAGGGGATAGGGATCGAATTTCCAATCTTGAGAAGGGAAGAGTAAACTTGATTTCTATTTCAAACCAAAATATTCACCAAAAAAAACACATTTTTTTTTATGAGGAGACACAGTTGATTTAGAAAAGAATCCATGTAAATCCATTGTTTAGACCCAATATTGTTCTTGATACTAAATATTTTAACAAGGCATTTCTCTGACTTTAAGGCACTTAGTTTTAATTAATGTAGACATTCTGGTAATTCAACAATTCTCCTTTTTTGTGATTTGTGATTATAGCCAAGGTTGAAGTGTTTTGTTTAAAAAGGAGAATTTGAACATAAACAAAGGATGGTGTAAGTAGATTTTGTTTAAGAAAATAAAGTGTGAAAAAACTTTGACATTAGTTCTTCTGCTAATTAAAAATGTTGCTGACAGCACAAAATTGGTTGTTAAATAAATATGGTTTAGCTTATTTTATTGTGAAGACTAATTTTGAACTTAAAGCACTTTATTCAAAACAGAGGTAGAATATTGTAAATTGGGTAAAGAATGTCAAAACTTAAATTTTCTCATCTGCAAAATGGGAATGTTGGATGAGATAGTCATGCTCAATCACTCTTTTTACTTTTCCTATTCTTTATTTTTAATTTATTTTTATTTTTAGTTTACATCAGACAGTTCTACATAATTTTGAATTCCAGATTTTCTCCCCTCCTTCCCCCCTCCCTCCCCAAGACGGCATGGAATCTCATATAACTACCCCGAAAAACTTCGCATTGAATTAATTTATACACTACTCAAGTTGCGGAGAAGAATTACGACCAATGGAATGAATAATGAGAAAGAAGAAATAGAACCAAAAAAAAAAAGACCCAAAAACAAAAACAAAAGAGAAGAGAAAAAGGCGAGTATGAAGTGTGCCTCAATTTGATTTCAAACTTCATAGTTCTTTCTCTGGATGTAGATAACATTCTCCATCGTGATTCCTTTGGAGTTGTGCTGCACCCTGCATTACTGAAGAGAGTGAAGTCTTTCAGGGTTGGTCCTCACGGAATCCATATATCTGTGGTTGTGTACAATGCTCTCCTGGCTCTGCTACACTCACTCAGCATTATGTTGTGTAGGTTTTTCCAGGTTGTCATGAAGTCCGTATCATCCCCATTTTTTATGTCACAATAATATTCCATTACCTTCATATACCACAGCTTGTTCAGCCATTCCCCAATTGATGGGCATCCCTTTGATTTCCAATTCTTGGCTACCAAGAAAAGAGCCACTATTAATATCCTTGTACATATGGGTCCTTTTCCCGCTTGTGTGATTTCTTTGGGATACAACCCTAGAAGTGGTATTGCTGGGTCAAAGGTATGAACGTTTTTATAGCCCTTTGCACATAGTTCCACATTGCTCTCCAAAATGGATGGATCAGCTCACAACTCCACCAGCAATGTAACAATGTTCCAATTTTCCCACATCCTTTCCAGCATTTATCATTTTCCTGTTTTGTTATTTTAGCCAATCTGACAGGAGAGATGTGGTATCTAAGAGTTGTTTTGATTTGCATTTCTCTAATCAGTAGTGATTTAGAGCATTTTTTTCATATGCCTATAGATAGCTTTAATTTCTTCCTCTGAAAACTGCCTGTTCATATCCTTTGACCATTTCACAATTGGGGAATGGCTTGTATTCCTATATATTTGGCTCAGTTCCCTGTATATTTTAGAAATGAGGCCTTTATCAGAGATACTAGTTGTAAAGATTTTCTCCCAATGTTCTGCTTCCCTCCGAATTTTTGTTGCATTGGCTTTTTTTTGTGCAAAACATTTCAATTTAACATAATCAAAATTATCCATTTTGCATTTTGTAATGCTCTCTATCTCTTGATGGGTCATGAATTCTTTTCTTTTCCATAAATCTGATAAGTAAACTATTCCTTGCTCTCCCAAAATACTTATAGTATCAGCCTTTACTCCTAACTCATGAACCCATTTTGACTTTATTTTGGTATATGGTGTAAGATATTGGTCTATGCCCATTTTCTGTCCTACCATTTTCCAATTTTCCCAACAGTTTTTGTGAAATAGAGAATTATTTGTCCAGAAGCTGTCCTCTTTGGGTTTATCAAAGAGTAGATTGCTATAGTTGTTGACTTCTCCATCTTGTATTCCTATCCTATTCCACTGATCCACACCTCTTTTTCTTAGCCAGTACCAGGTAGTTTTGATGACTGCTGCTCTGTAGTACAGTTTAATATCTGGTATGACTAGGCCACCTTCTTGAGCATGTCTTTTCATTAATACCCTAGATATTCTACACCTCTTGTTTTTCCAGATGAATTTTGTTATAATTTTGTCCAGCTCAGTAAAATAATTTTTTTGGTAGTTCTATTGGTATGGCACTGAATAGATAGATTAATTTAGGTAAAATTGACATTGTTATTATATTAGCTCGGCCTAACCATGAGCAACTGATATTTTCCATTTATTCAGATCTGACGTTATCCACGTGAAATGTGTTTCATAGTTACATGCATATAGGCCCTGGGTTTGTCTTGGCAAATAGACTACCAAATATTTTATAGTGTCTACAGTAACTTTGAATGGAATTTCTCTTTCTATCTCTTGTTGTTGGGCTTTGTCAGTAATGTATAGGAATGCTGAGGATTTATGTGGGTTTACCTTATATCCTGCAACTTTGCTAAAGTTTTTTTATTATTTCAAGTAGTTTTTTACTTGATTCTCTAGGATTCTTTAAATAAATCATCATATCATCTGCAAAAAGTGATAATTTAGTTTCTTCTTTTCCTATTCTAATTCCTTCAATTTCTTTTTCTTCTCTTATTGCTACAGCTAATGTTTCTAGCACCAAATTGAATAATAGGGGTGATAATGGATATCCTTGTTTCACCCCTGATCTTATTGGGAATGCATCTAGCTTATCCCCAGTACAAACAATGCTTGTTGATGGTTTTAGGTAGATGCTATTTATAATTTTAAGGAAGGTTCCATTTATTCCTATGCTTTCTAGTGTTTTTAATAGGAATGGGTGTTGTACTTTGTCAGAGGCTTTTTCTGCATCTATTGAGATGATCATACGGTTTCTGCTAGTTTTATTGTTGATATGGTCAATTATGCTAATAGTTTACCTAATATTGAACCAGCCTTGCATTCCTGGAATAAATCCTACCTGGTCATAGTGTATTATTCTCGTGATGAGTTGCTGCAGTCTTTTTGCTAATATTTTATTTAAAATATTTACATCAATATTCATTCGGGAAATTGGGCTATAATTTTCTTTCTCTGTTTTGACTCTACCTGGCTTGGGTGTCAGTACCATATTTGTGTCATAAAAAGAATTTGGTAGGACTCCTTCTTCACCTATTTTCCCAAATAGTCTACAAAGTATTCGAATTAGTTGTTCTTTAAATGTTTGATAGAATTCACATATAAAACCATCTGGCCCTGGAGATTTTTTCCTAGTGAGTTCAATGATGGCATGCTCAATTTCTTTTTCTGAGATGGGGTTATTTAGAAATTTTACTTCCTTTTCTCTTAACCTGGGCAGTTTATGTTTTTGTAGATATTCATCCATATCTCTAAGGTCGTCAAATTCATGGGCATACAATTGGGCAAAATAATTCCTAAGTATTGTTTAGATTTCCTCTTCATTAGAGGTGAACTTACCCTTTCCATTTTTGATACTGGTAATTTGATTTTATTCTTTCTTTTTTTTTAATTAAATTGACCAAAGGTTTATCAATTTTATTGGTTTTTTCATAAAACCAGCTCTTTGTTTTATTTATTAATTCAATAGTTTTATTGGTTTCAATTTTATTAATTTCTCCTTTGATTCTTAGAATTTCTAATTTGGTATTTAATTGGAGATTTTCAATTTGCTCTTTTTCTAGCTTTTTCAGCTGTATGCCCAGATCATTGATCTCCTTTTTCCCTATTTTATTCATGTAAGCATTTAAGGATATAAAACTTCCTCTAAGAACTGCTTTTACTTTATCCCATAAGTTTTGGTATGTTGTTTCATTATTGTCATTCTCTTGAATGAAGTTATTAATTTTTCTCTGATTTGTTCTTTGGCCCACTCATTCTTTAGAATTATATTATTTAGTTTCCAATTAGTTTTTAGCTGGGACTATAACCAAGGATGAACTACCCAGCAAAACTAAGCATAATTTTTCAGGCAAGGAGATGGACATTCAATGAAATAAGGGAATTTCAGACCTTCCTGATGTAAAGGCCAGAACTCAAAGGAAAATTTGATCTCTAAATACAAAACTCAAGAGAGACATAAAAACGTAACCGGGGGGAAAATCCCCCAAACCTTATTAACCAATAAGGAAGGTTGTCTGTATCTTTATGTGGGATTATATCATCATATGTATGTTATATATATACATAAATATGTCAGTCTTGAGAATGGTACAGCTATTATGACAATTGAAAGGGATACACATAGATTGTGAATTCCTGTATAAATTAACTGATGTAAAGATAAAAAAAAACATAAGTAAGAAGTGTAAAGGGAGGGTTATGAGAGAAGAGGTAAGGAGGTAGTAGAAAAGGGTAAATTATACCAAATGAAGAGGCACAAAAACATATTATAATAGAGGGAAAGAAGGGAGGGAGAAGAGCAGTATTTGAGTGTCACTGTCATCTGATCTAGTTCAAGAAGGGAATAACATACACTGATAAGTTTAGAAATCTAACTTGACCTACAGGAAGTACGAGGGGAAGGGTGGAAAAAAGGGAGGGGGGTGGTCAGAAGGGAAGAGAGATGTAGCAAGTGGGAAATGGTAAGATAAGGGAGGGGAATAAAGAGGGAGGGTAAACTGAGGAAGGCAGCAGTCAAAAGCAAAACTTGGTTGAGGAGGAGAAGGGGAAAGGGAGAAATAAAAGCATAAACAGGGGGAAATAGGATGGAGAAAAAGACACAGGTAGAAATCATAACTCTGAACGTGAAGGGGATGAACACTCTCATAAAACAGAAGTAGATAGCAGAATGGATTAAAAGCCATAATCCTACAATATGCTTTTTAGAAGAAACACATTTGAAACAGGGGGATACACACAGGGTAAAGGTAAAAGGTTGGAGTAAAATATATTGCGCCTCTGCTAAAGTAAAAAAAAGCAGGTGTAGCAATCCTAATCTCAGACAAAGCAAAAGTAAAGATCGATTTAATTAAAAGAGGTAAGGAAGGACATTATATCCTGCTAAAAGGAACCATAAACAATGAAGAATATCGTTGTTCAACCAAGTGGTAAGGCATACAAATTCTTAAAGGAGAGGTTAAGGGAGTTTCAGGAAGAAATAGACAGCAAAACTATAATATTGGGAGACCTCAACATCCCCCTTTCTGAACTTGATAAATCTAACCTCAAAATAAATAAGAAAAAAGTTAAGGAGGTAAACAGAATTTTAGAAAAGGCACATATGATAGACCTCTGGAGAAAACTGCATGGGGATAAAAAGGAATATAATTTCTTCTCATTAGTACTTTTCCTATTCTATGCTTCCCCATTTGTCTTTAACTTGTTTGATTTGCTTTTTGCCTATATTGATATCAATTGCTCTCTGATTTCAAGGCTCAGACCTTCAATCATGGCACCTTTCTGGGATGACTCGGTTCCATGCAGTATTACAGACATTCTTTGGAGACTACTCTATACCATGTCTCAAAGTCATAAATAAAACATGACCAATCGGAATACTGGTATTTAAAAGAGAGTCTCTTTTTTTTTTCTCTAGAAGTAATTAGGGCCTTCAAAGAACTGCACAATTACCTAGAGGTAATACATTCTTTTCCTCCTGCTTAATCCTGGATTTAGTTGGTAATATTGTACAACATATATGTACTGTTACACCAGCTCTTAACCAAATAACATACTCTGTACAATAGGAATTATTGATCTGCATGGTTTTCTTTGTGTGCATTGTTAGGTGGTATTATTTTGAGTTATTCAGATGTTATTTAAGAGACTTACCACTATGTCACTCCTTGATCCAAACGGAAAAAAAATTCATTCGCAGAAGGAAGAATCTGCAAAAACTTACCATTTAGAGCAGGAGTTCATAATCTGGCCTGCCTAGACACATCAGTGATATCTGTGGATCAATTTCAGTAGGTCCATGAATTCTGATGGGAAAAAAATAATACATTTGTCATCTTACAAGCCTCTAGGTAAAATTTAAATTTCCTTTGATTATGAATATGGACAGCAAACCATCATAATATTAAATTTTACCAGTCTGATGGAGGGGTGAATGATACAAAAAGAGTCTAAGAACACCTTATTTAAAAAGATGACTCTTTCATATGGATTCTGTAAATGAAACCATCAATGATGGTGGCAAACATAAGTGAGAAAAGTTTTCTCTATTTTATGATTAGCTTGATATTAAAAATGAAGATGTAATAAAAAGGTCTGAATGGAGTTAAGGTTATGAAGAAAAGGCAGGAACTCATCTGATTTCACCCAAGTTCCCCCTCCAAACAACTTCAAATAATACTTCAAAACAAATTCTGCAGTGGGAGACCCCACAAAACAATGAGGTAAAACAATTTTCCAGCCCAAGACAGCTTAAGAGGTTGGTAGGAAAGGAAAACAGCACCAGGGTGAGAGTGGACTACAAACTACACAAGCTTTGGCAGTGCCCCATCAAACCAAGAGCAGGCCCTGGGGAAAAATGAATCAGCAGTGGCATTGACTGCTTCTGGAGCTCTAAGTTCATAGATGGTAAAGGAGTGGGACAATGGGTCATAAGGATATTACATGGGTCTTTTGTCTGGTATTGGGTGAAGGGCTCTGTTGTACTGCTCATACCCAGATTTGAGTCCCAGTCTTGGGTTGAAGAAATGCACTAACACACCAGAGCTTGTGGCCACAGGGCAGTGGGAACCATAGTCACAGTAACAGGGTAGAAAAAAGTGCATGTGCAAAACCTTTGAAGCTTGGGACAGTTCACCTTCCACCCTGGATTCACAGACCTATTTTAATAAAGAGGTAAAATCAAGTAATAGGGTGGGAAAATGAGCAAACAGTGGTGGGGGTGGGGGACCTCTGACTATAGAAAGTTACTTTGGTGACAAGGAAGATCAAAACATACTCAAAAGAAGATAACAAAATCAGAGCTCCTATATATAAAGTCTCCAAGCAAAATGTGAATTGCTGTCAGGCCATGGAGGAATTTAAAAATTGATTTTGAAAATCAAATAGGAGAGGCAGAAGAAAAGCTGGGAAGAGAAATGTGAGTGATGCAAGAAAATCATGAAAAACAAGTCAACAAATTGGTAAAGAAGATACAAAAAAAGGACTGAAGAATAACACCTTGAAAAGCAGACAAGGCCAAATGGTAAAAAGGTTCAAAAAGCCAATGATGACAGCAATGTGTTGACAAAGCCAAATTGTCCAAATAGGAAAGGAAGTACGAAAGCTCACTGAAGAAAACTATTCATTAAAAAAATAGAATGGAGCAAATGGAAACTAATGACTTTATGAGAATAAAGAAAAAATAAAATAAAGAAACAATAAAACACAGCCAAAAGAATAAAAATTAATGGAAGATGATGTGATATATCTCATTGGAAAAACTACTGACCTGGGGAGTAGATGCAGGAGAGATAATTTAAAAATTATTGGACTATTTGAAAGCCATGATCAAAAATAGACCCTAGCCATTATCTCTCAAGAAATTATCAAGGAAAACTGCCATGACATTCTGGAACCAGAAGGTAAAATTGAAATTGAAAGAATTCACTGATCACCTCCTGAAAGAGGTCCCAGAATGAAAACTGATGGGAATATTGTATCCAAATTCCAGAGTTCCCAGGTCAAGGAAAAAATATTTCAAACAGCCAGAAAGAAACAATTCAAGCATCATGGAGCCACAGTCACAATTACCAAAGATTTATCAGCTTCTACATTAAAGGATCAGAAGGCTTAGAATATGATATTCTAGAGGGAAAAGAGCTAGGAAAAATCATTAAGAGAAGAACTCCTTAACCAATATAATTTTTCAAATAAAAAATTAAGTACAAAAGCTTGATGAAGATAATTCCTTAAAAATTAGAATTGGGCAAATGGAAGCTAATGATTCCACGATATATCAAGAAGCATTAAAAGAAAACCAAATTAAAAAAAGAAGAAAATGTGAAATATCTCATTGGGAAAATAACTGACCTGCTCCCATTTTGAACAAATAAAATATCCCAGGACATGTCAAAGGATTAGGGGGAAAACACCTATACCCCCCACCAATTGGATGAACAACCTGTGAATGTTTTATAGGTTCTTATGGACAAGAATTAGACAGGACAATAAGGCCATGATATTCTGCAATACAGGAGAGAGTAATCACATTAGAAGGATACTAGATCTCTTAATGGTTCAAAGTTCTATGACCAATAATGGTTCATGGAAGGAATTTTTCTTTCAAAAGCCTAATTTATGTAAAAAATACAATTATGTATTCAATGACTGTTAAGTGAAGCAGGGTTTTTGCTTGAGGAAACTTTTTAATATAATTAACAAGTTATGTTTTGGAATGTTCAGGAAGATTTTTTGACATAATCAGAATCTTCATCATGGTGGTTGTTGCAGGCTTGTTGTACTGAACCAGTTAATGTTCTTTCTTACTATGGTAAACATGCTTAATCAAAAGTCACAGATGGAAATCAATCATTTCAAAACATCTAAAGAGTAGGCCTTTATTTTCATTTAAATAGATTACTCTTTACTCTAGAGCATTGATAACAATATAGGATGTCTCACGTTTTGTTCCTGTCATGCTTGGATGATTACTGTAATAGTAGCTTAAGTGAAATGAGTTGGCTTGTTCAAGCATCAATAAATAAATTAGCACTTACTAAGTTCCTACTCTGTGCCAGGCAACATACAAAGTGGTATTTCAATTTAAAACACTGGGATTGTCACCAAATGGCCTGATTTATCATTTTATCAGAGAGTTTTTAGAGTAGCAATGTGTTTCTGCTTCCTTGACCTGGTAATTCTCATTCTCTATCTTCCATTCTACAATAAATCACTATGTAGTTATTTACAAAGCCTGGTGGCTCACTGACCTAGTCCTTTTTGTTACCTATTATGATTTCACATTTGCAGCTGTACTTTGAGATACAGATTCATATGGTTTAATGAAAACAGTGTGATTTTAATGACTCAGTCATCTTTTTAATGTAAAAAGTAAATTTGAAGTCACCATGAATATGTCAGTGGTCTCTTTTAAGTAACATGCTTCATTTAGTCTGTGCATATTAAGTACACAATATTTATGTGTAATGAGAAAAGAATACTTTGGAATGACTGACATCCTTAAAGTTATATGATAACCATTCTTACATTTGGCATTGTATAATCTAATAGCTGTTTAATCTTTCTTTGACTATGCTCTCAAAGTTCTCTTCCTATAAGCTGAATATTGCTCATGATACTTACAATTCACTTTACAGAAGATTCTGTCCTTATGGCCAGTACTTCTGTTACCTTTTCGTGCTTTAAATTTACTAAAATAGAGGGATTTTTAAAGGAGAGACAAATCTGACAGTGTCCCTGGCACAATCTCGCCTATTTGAGCTCATGCTGTACAATAGGAAGGAATGTGAGCTACCAGTTCCTGACTCCATTTGTGCTTTTCCATTCCTTACTACTATCATATCTTGTCACTGAAAATGTTATATCCAAGATGTCTTCTCACCAGAAAGTACCTCTTTTTCTATTAGATATGGCATCCTCTGTTATCAACTCTTCTGGCTCAGAAGCCATTAGGAGATTCTGTGTGGATGAATCATGTAAGACTGGAAATCATTTCCAAAATTCTTCTGTGTAACAACCAGAATGGCAATTGTCCTTGGTGGGAGGTGTAGAAGGAGATTGTAATTGCATTAGTATATTCATCCTTAATATTACTCTATCTAGCTTCCTGTACTGAATATTTAATTGCATTGCTGATTCTCAAGTAATTCTTTTACATTGTGCTTATTTTCATGAATCACAGATACATAGCTTTGTAATTTTTTCGTCAGTTGAATAGATGATATAGATCTGAAATCACTAACCTAAATAATTGATAAGAAGTTTTAAAACAGTATTATCATCATGTCACTATGTCAATGTGTGAACCAATAACAAAGTCATGAACTATCGTTACTGTAATACTTATTTGAAACCTTCATTTTTCACTCCTGTATTTCTATACAATTGGAACTCTGGTTCTTTTCAAGTTTTATTCATTTAGGTTGATCTTCCAGTTAAGATTCTCTTAAAAATTCTCATGACCATTCTTTGGGAAGATGCATTCTTTAACTTATAATTTTATTCAAGAGTCTCTGGTACACATTGTTACTCCACTGTCATAGCCATCACTTTGTGGCTTTGTGCTCTAAGCACAGGGGAATTCTTCACCATCTGCATTTTTCTTCTTCCAGTTTGTCCCAAAGGTGCACTGTACTTTTGTACCACCTAGGCTGGTTGTGCTTTCTTCTAGTCTCACGGTGGTACATGTTACTATTTATGATTTCATTTGTTGCATTCCTTAGAACTCAGGTGATCACCACCATTGTTTTGCATGCAAAACAAAAGAATAAAATGTATTCTTCATTTGAAATTGGATGAGATTAATACAAATGTAAACAGAACTATAAAAGATTGTTTTCAGAAGTCTAGTGCTGCTGATCACACTTGTTGCTGTAAAGATAAAATCAATAATCAAAATGTAATTAGGTTTTCAAGGCTCTATTAGGCAACAGAAATTATTATTCATGTACAAATGTGCTACATATGTGAATTTTTAAAAGAGCCACCAATAGTGACAAACATTTCAAAGTTACATGCTATTTTTTAGAGATTAGAAAAAAGTAACATAAAGAGGGAATATGAATAACAAGACATAAGAAGTTCCATTTCATAACAAAAAGAGTACTAGACATGGAGCTTGGAAATAAAGGGTAAAATATCACTCCAGAAACTTTTTAACTATGACATCATGGACAACCTATTTCATCTCTCAAAGCCTCAGTTTCTTCACCTGTAAAATAGATATGGTAATACTTTTTCTTCCTACTTCATATGCTTAATACCAGGTATTTTGGAAATGTTGAAGCCAAATGAAGTGTTATTTTTACTCTAAATGTCTTAGAAGCCTGTAGTTATCCTCTAGTACTTACAGGAGCTAATCTTTAAGAGTTTGAACATATGCTTTCTTATTTTATGCCAATTTAAACATAAATAAACACATTATGTGCTGAAGTGTATATTAATTTCTGAGAGTTGTTAGGAAAAAGTGGATAGAGAGAAGGTATTAGAAACAAGATGGCCTGGGTCCAACTTTTGCTTCTGACTGATAATGGTTTTGTCATTCTCAGTATATTGCTTAAATTCTCAGTGTTTTAAGCAACTCTCTAAAACTCCAAGTTGAAGAGGGGTCTACCTGCTACTTAGCAGAGAAAATCTCTCACTACCTGCACAAATGAAGCCACTGGTTCAGTGACTATCACCATCTTTGTCCTGATTTTTATCCCTATCTCTATCCCCATCCCTTTCCTGATGCTTATCCATCTTTCTATCTTTATCCTCATTTCTATCCTCATCCTTACCCTTAACTCTATCCCCATTCCTATCCCTATCCTTATCCTTAGAGAGAGTCAGCTTTGAACTTAAGAGCTCAGCTCTGTCGTGTTGGTTATGTGACTCTGAACAAATTACATAACCTTTATGAGTTCTAGGAATTTAAAAGGATGGAAGAGTTACCCATTTGAATGGGTAGCAGGAATTTCCTCACAAAGAACTCGCTAGAACAATAGGGTCAAATTCCAATCGAACATATCTCTGCCACTGCATATTGACTTAGAAAACCACATGTTAATATTATCTATCTTCTATTGTATTTTTATTAAATTATTTTTATTGATTATTATTTTATCATTAAATATTAAATTATTAAAGAATTATTTATTTTTAATAGAATAATTATGATGTTATTATTAAATTATATTATTAAATATTTTCTAATTACATTTTAATCTTATTCAGCCTCCCTTATTCTCCTCCTGTTTCCTTCTTTTTGGCAGCTTAAATAACCTCATTAGTCTGTCACCTTCATTGTTATTGTGTGAGTATGAGACTACTACTGGCATTAAAATAGACAAACCATTATGAGAAAGGGCAAAAAAGAGTTTTATTACTTTCTCATTAGAAAGGACACACCCAGCGTGGTCCAAGATGATGACACCAAGGGAGTGTGTGTGTGTGAGTATAGCTCTAAGCAAGTTTTGTAGATCCTAACTCAGAGTTCCCCCTACCCCCCACTGGCTCCTCTTCCCATTGACTGGGTTTGGAGCTCACATTCTAAACATGGAAACTTCTCCCCAGCAACAAAGAACAAAGAACAAAAAGGCATGAAACCAAGGACAGAGACTGTGTGTTCATCAAAGAGGAAGGGTGATAAACTGGACTTTGTAGTTAAGACATCTGGCTCTGTCTCCTGATGTATTTTCTTATTTCTGCTTTATCAGCAGAGAAGTTTCTGAAAAAAAATATAGAAGGGGCACAGCGTATGGGGTGGATAGCAGGGGAAGTCAGGTCTTATCTCATGCTAAGGGGGCTTCACTATTTCAGCATTCCATTCAACATAGAGGGTGATGATTAAGGAAAAAGTAATATGCATGAGAAAGTTGTGAATGGGTTGCTTCACCTACACCAGGGTTGGCCCTGGAAAGAGGGAGTAGACATTTCTTGATAAGACAAAAATCTTTAAACAACTGCTATTACCCCGAAATCCTTCATCTATTATTTATACTAAGCCTAGATATATTTGTTGTAGTGAGAATACTATGTTCCCATTGAAATGCTGCCACCAACTAGCTCTGTGATTTTGACCAAATCATATAACCTTGATTGCCTTGGGCCTCCTCATTTGTAAAAGAAGGGAATTGAATTGTATAACTTTAAAGCTCCCTTCCAATTCTAACATCTTATAAGTCAGCTGAAGAATAATTGAAATAAAAGAATAACATCTCTAAAATGACCCATTCCCCATGTGGTAACTGATCAGGAAAAAAAATTCATTCATTTGACAAATATTTATTTACTCATCATGTCCTCAATGTGATTATAGGCTTCTGGTCGTGGCTACCAAGTTACACATTATTCAGATCAAAGTAGAGAGATTTTGTTACAAATCATTGATTGCTTGCATATGAGGCCATTTACTTTAATTCCCCATCTTCATCATCACATCTGTCATTGGTGAATTGGTTAATGTTTCTAAGATGTTCATGTATTACATTATAGCCAGTCCATTTCACACTAACAGCAATGTAACATAATTTATTACTGTCACTCCAGGCAATGTTCTGTAGCTGTGTTGACCTGTAAAAGGAGATGCAATAAAGATGTAGAATAACATGGTTGTGGGAAAGATGAGGTGGCAAGTAATACAATAACATGTGTTGGGTCTTGTTATTCTTTTATACTTAAACTTCTGTTAAACAAAGTTTCTTATCCTTTCAAAGGAAAACATTGAGAAGAGATTCTGGGAAGGTACCCTTTTTATCACAGAAAGGATATCTCTGATACATGTGAAACAAGAGAAGATCCTAGCCATTTTTAGGTATAGACTCACTGCTAGTTCTCAATTCTGCTTTAAAGAGTGTGATGCTAATTGCAACAGTACATCCAAGGACTGCTGCTGTGATCAATTTCGGGGGGGGGGGTCCAATTTCTCAGTGTAATGAACTCTCTATTCAGCAGTAAACCGATGTTCAATGAAGTGTAATAGCGTAACATTCATGAAAACATCCTTAAGCAAAATATATCATTTATCTTATATATTTCATATCACTCAGGATACATATGGCACATAGTACGTATCTTTGTATTCATCAGCATTTGACAAAATACTTGTTTACACAGCAGGGGGTCCCAGGCTAAGATCTACCTTAGCACAATACATCCTTAAGGGGTAGCAGAAAATAGCACACCATCCACCCTTAGGATAAGGAAAGAACAATCTCCTTAAACATTACCAAGCATCCAAGTAAAGTCCTCTTTCATCTTGACCTGACGTTGACCTCTAAGTGTCATGGCTCCTCCTCTGTATACTGACAACTCCTGACTCTCACCTGGATTCACATGCAGGTATATCTCCTCTACTGCACCATGCCCCGGCTCATGAGGACTGTGCCACCCCAAGCTCCTGCCCAAAAACAGGCTCCAGGAGTTCTTGCCCACAGCTTCTATTTCGGGAAAACAAAGCTTAACAGGTCAATAACACGCACCACTAACACCCCAACCTCTATTCACTTCCAAAATCCATAGGCTCTGTGTTAACAGCTCAGTTAGTGTTAAAACTCTCAAAAGGGGCTTAAGCTAAGCCTCCTTCTCATGGACTATTCTCTGCACTACAGCTCCACTTGCCTCTACTCACCTTCAAAGTTTGGAGGCTCCTTCAGCAAGTTTCTGCCATTAAAGTTATCCTCCCTCTTGGATATCTCCTCTGCACTCCCTGAGGCTCTCTTCTGTGCTCTTGGAGGCTCTTCCCAGCTCTTTTAGGTTTCCTCTCAGCTCAACACTAGCAGCTCTCTCAACACTGGCTCTCTCTCAGTCATCTTCTCAATGCTGGCAGCTCACTTGATGTCTTCTTTTCAATGCCCCCTTGATGTCTACTTCTCTCACCCTCTTGGCTCTCCTAATATACAGTTCTAACCAATATCTGATTGGCTAGAACTCAGGTAGGTCTCTGATTGGCTGAATTCATGCACATCTGATTGGCTAGCACTCAACTCACATACAAGTCTCTGATTGGCTAAAACTTGACATACATTCAATCCAGCAAAAATCCCACTTTGCTTGCCATTACAAAGAGTTCTAAGAAAATATACCAAATCCATTTCTTGATAATGTTTACAGCACTATTGACTAAATGCAAGAAATATACTAGATTGCTGCTAATGATGTTTCTAATGTGATTTTGAATATTTGACTGAACATTTAGAATATTTACTCTTATAATAGCTTAGGAAAAGGAAGATCTAAATCTTCAGTTCCAAGGATTATCTTTATGTCACATTGGCTTTGTTACCAACAAAAGTGTTAAGTGATTATGTAAAAAATAATATGCCAGATATTTTGCATGTCATGTGTTCCTAATACCCATCTTTTGGAAAGACATGCATTGTCATATTGTCAGTATTGAAGGACTTTTGGGCAAAAAGGCACACT